>NC_066884.1:5896627-6014127 GCF_022985175.1 Labeo rohita
TACTACCTTTCTGGGCCTTGAACGTGGCTGTCTATACAGGGTCAGAAAGCTCTCGGATTTCATCTAAAATATCTTAATTTGTGCTCCGAAGAGGAATGAAGGTCTTACAGGTTTGGAACAACATGAGAGTGAGTAATTAAAGGAGAAGTCCACTTCCAGAACAAAAATTTACAGATAATGTACTCACCCCCTTGTCATCCAAGATGTTCATGTCTTTCTTTCTTCAGTCGTAAAGAAATTATGTTTTTAGAGGAAAACATTTCAGGATTTTTCTCCATATAATGAATGGGCTGTTATGGTGCCCCAATTTTGAACTTCCAAAATACAGTTTAAATGTGGCTTCAAATGATCCCAGCCAACGAAAAAGGGTCTTATCTAGCAAAACGATCTGTTATTTTCATAAAAATATCATTTAATCATTTACAATCGCATTTGGGATTGTTTGAAACCGCATTTTAACTGCATTTTGAAAGTTCAAAGTTGGGGCACCATATCAGTCCATTAAATGGAGAAAAATCCTGAAATGTTTTCCTCAAAAAACATATTTTCTTTACGACTGAAGAAAGAAAGACATGAACATCTTGGATGACAAGGGGGTGAGTACATTATCTGTAAATCTTTGTTCTGGAAGTGGACTTCTTTAACAACACAACTTTCTTTTTTGGGTGAACTAATGGTACTTTAAGGTTAGAAGATGCATTTTTAGCTGAGCTAATGCTTTAAAACTCTGAATTCAAGTCATTCAATTAATGTAATCTTACTGAAACTGTGCTGGAAACAGATTTAAGCAGAACTAAAATCGGTGGCTTGCACCGTCTGCTCCTGCTCATTTGGCCTGTAACTTTTAAGTACCTGCAGGACTTCCCAGGGATTTCCCTTAAAGGGGAACCAAAGTGCAACAATAAACAGTTTCAAATGCTCAGAAAGATACTCCCTTCCTCACCTTTGGCACCTGGTGGATGTCAAAGAGCTGCGGAAGTCTGAGGCTCAGCATGTCTGCGGGCAGGCACAGCGCTCCCCTCCCTCTCTGGCAGGCCTGCTTGAGTCTTTCCTTGCCTCCTCGACACAGGACGCACCACAGCGGACACTCCAGACCCCAGGACGGGCCCCCTTCCCCGGCTTCCCACCTCACGCACTGAGCCCAGCCCCAGCCATGACCCTCTCCAGCCCCCCGCCACGCAGGAAACACTGCAGAGAGACACAGACAGACAGACACAATGAGTATTTGACCCATATGCAGTGAAAAGAAAGCAGGATTACTACTGAAAACCATTCTAATAAGCTGTGAATGAGTGGTTTGCTTCACAACCTGGATTTAACACTGGTAACTTCAGTACACAGTACTAAAAATGTAAATGAAATGTACACTACTAGTCAAAAGTTTTTGGGCAGTAAGATTTTCAAACAAGACTCTTCTGCTCACCAAGCCTGCATTTATTTAGTACTGCAAAACAGTAAAATTTGAAAATATTTCTATAATAACTGCTTTCTATTTGAATATATTTTAAAATGTAATTTATTCCTGTGATCAAAGCTGAATTTTCAGCATCATTACTCCAGTCTTCAGTGTCACATGATCCTTCAGAAATCATTCTAATATGCTGATTTGCTGTTCAAGAAACATATTTTATTATTATTATTATCAATATTTAAAACAGTAGTTTTTTAAAGGATTCTTTGATGAATAGAAATATCCAAATATCAGCATTTATCTGAAATAAAAATCTATTCTATTTTGCTGTTCTTCTTTCTATTCATCAAAGAAACCTTAAAAAATTCTACTCAGCTGTTTTCAACATAATAATAATAATAATAATAATAATAACAATAATAATAATAATAATAATAATAATAATAAATGTTTTTGTTTGTTTTTTTTGCAGAAAATTGGAATATTAAAATGATTTCTAAAGGATCATGTGTAATGATGCTAAAAGCTTTTTGAAATATATTCAAATAGAAAACAGTTATTTTAAATAAAAATAAAGTAACAATATTTTTAAAAATTACTGTTTTTGTTGCACTGTGGATCAAATAAATGTAGGCTTGTTGAGCAGAAGAGACTTCCTTAAAAAACACTGAAAATTTTACTGTCCAAAAAATGTTAGTACTGTATTAATATTACAGGAACTAAAAAGCCTCAACAATTACACAGGAAGAATACAGTAAAATAAAATTAATTAATTAATCACTTACTTAAAAAGAAATTAATATTTTTATTCAACAAGAACGCATTTAATTAATCAAAGGTGGCAATAAAGACATTTACAATATTAGAAAAAAGATTTTAAATACATTTTGTGCCTTCTACGCTTAAAAAAAAGATGAGTTTCCACAAAAATATGCAGAACAACTGTTTTCAGAATTAATAATAATAATAAATGTTTCTTGAGCAGCAAATCAGCATAGACTGGAGTGATGATGCTGAAAATTCAGGTTTCATCACAAAAATAAATTACATTTGAAAATATATTCAAATAGAAAACAGCTATTTTAAACTGTAATAATATTTTACAATTTTACAGCATTTTTAAAATAAATGAGCATCAAAATCAAAAATATTATAAAATCTTACCAACTCTATATTTAACATTAATATTCATTTATTTTCATTCTTTCTTTTATATACATTATTATTTAAAGTTAAGATAGTGTGAACTTTATGCACAGAATACCCAGAATGACCTACGTCATTTGCAGTATGGAATGCTTATCCCACAATGCAATGCAATGCACTTGACCTTAATTCCTGTGAGACAAAAAAAACCAGCATACACCATACAGCTTCTTAACTGATTTTAAAGACTTTCTACAGATAAAAAACGGGACACTGAGGTTTTACCATTGCATAATGTTCCACATCTTTGAACAAACACACTACAGCTTAATGCTTTATATACTATTTCCATTAGACACGATTACAGACAGCATGTGTGACTTTCGAGAACTGCCGTATGTTTTAAAGCTTTCACACCCATATCATTCTCAGATATTTCATCACCGCACACCCCGGTTATGGCTCCCATTTGACTCTTTCAACCAATAGCAGAGAACATAACTTGGCAAACTGGTGACATTGCATTATACGGTTTCATGCAAAACTTTTTTGCACACAACCACTGAGCAATAAAACCATCCTCTGGGAAGCTAGTTCAACTGTTTAGCTGTAAGTACCTGACTCTCTAAAGGGTCCAGTGCTTTGCTTTGCACAGGGGCTGGTGCTGTGAAACTAGAACAGAATGTGCTTTGTGAGGGGCACAGAGTTGACTGTTACACGAGGAGCTGTATGAAAATGAGCACGCTTTGTGCACATGCACAAACAGCGGCCTAAACAAAGCAGATGGAAATGCTTGGCCAATGTCTACACATAAAAGCCCTTCCTTATTGTCTGCAGATACTCTGTGGGTTTGACGAAAGTTGGATGACCCAAACACATTCTTTCTTAATGTTTTTAGCTATTTACAGTGCAGTATGTCTCAGTATTTATACAGCTATTTGATCTAGATGGCTTAAAAGACTGGTATTTTTTAATTAGTAAACCATCATTTTGACAAGCAGGCAATGTTTTCCACTACATGAAGACAATAATTAATTTTCACAAATATAAATGCTTATACTGGTCATCAAATTCTTTTATTTGACCGAAAAAAAATTACACAGACTATACATGAACATTTGTGAATATTCAATGTTAATTCCTTGAAACAACCTACTTAATTATTATTATTATTATTATTATTATTTGCACGCACTGCCATTTAAATCCTCTAGTAATTATGAAGCCCTTAATGGACAATTAAAATGCACAAAATAGTATAATAAAATAATTCTAATATATTAGCATGTTGTTATTTTAATATTAAAATTATAATATATTTATATACTATTACAGGTTTTAATATTTATAAATTATTTAAAAGTAAATGTTTATTTTATTTCTTTTGAACTTTAAGTTTTTAGTCATTTTATTGTGTGCTTTTGTCATTTTTGTATTATTTATATTTAGCTTTAATTTATTTTTATCGCAGTTTTTGTTTTAGTAATTTTAATATGTCAATGTATTGTGTGTGTTTAATTATATTATTATTACTGTATTTGCAATTAGTTGCCAAGAAAACATTTCTAATATTCAAGTTAAGTTTTTCATGTAATATTATTTTACTTTTTTGATAAAAAATAAATAGTAATAAAATTAAATTAAATAAAAAGATTGTTAATAGTTTTAATGGATAATACTAACATTGTTTTTTCATGTAATACTTTTCATGTAATATTAATATTATTATTTGTGACCCTGAACCACAAAACCAGCCATAAGGGTACATTTTTTGACAATATTTGGCCAAGATAAAACTATTTAAAAATCTGGAATCTGACGATGCAAAAAAATCTAAACATTGCTTTTAAAGTTGTCCAAATGAAGTTTTTAACAATGCATATTACTAATCAAAAATTAAGTTTTGATATATTTATAGTAGGAAATTTACAAAATATTTTCATTGAACGTGATCTTTACTTAATATCGAATTATTTTTGGCATAAAAGAAAAATCAATCATTTTGACACATACAATGTATTTTTGGCTGTTGCTACAAATATAACCGTGCTACTTAAAACTACTTTTGTGGTCCAGGGTCACATTTTTTAATAAATAAATGAATAAATAAGATTGTTAGTAGTTGTAGTGAATAATACTAACACTGGACTAGTATGTTTTTACTGTATTGGAAAAGAGCAGCATGAACATTTGGCTAAACATTTCCTTTTGCACTCTACAGAAACAAATGTCATAGGAGTTTGGAGTGCCATGCACGTGATTAACTATATCGAATTTTATTTCTAGATGAACTATTCCTTCAAAAGCACAGAAACTGTCTGACATCCAGCTACAACAAATGTATTTGCATAACCTAATACAACCGGTAAATTCCCCCTGGTCAAATTGTACAGGGCTGGACATCCATTCATGGAATATGCTGTCATTATTCCATGGGCCAGTGTTGATCTTGTGGATTACCGGATTGTGGAATGTCTCCTCCATCAGCTGTTTCTATGGAAGTCAAACATAAACATAATTCATCTGACACTGGATATAAAGTTCCTCCCATTATACCCTTAGGGAAGCATGTAATTCAGAAACAAACAGCTCACATCCCAGTTGCCGCTGGATGTTTTTTGCGTCGTGTTGAGAGGTGGAGATGTTTGGATTAGGGTCTGACTAACTGCATCCCGTGACACACTGATTTGAGACAAAACAAGTGGAGCAGATGAGCTCAGCTGAAGCTGCTGCCGTGTGTCCACCAACTGTGACCAGTGACAGAGCTGTTTCTGATGTGTTACAGGAAGAAATGGGATATTCAAAGAATAGGACATTTTATCCTTTAGGAATTGATTGGATTGTGAAAAGCAACATTATGTACAAGAATGGAGCCAGATGGATGGAAAAGGGCTCATTGGTGTCAGAAATGCCAAAATAAAACTAAACTTTTTACTAAATGGACACATATATAATATATAATGGACATGTATAATGGAAATATATATATATACATATTTATATATTAACTTAAGATTAGATTGGTTAGATTTTTGTTCTGTAAAAGAAGTCTTATGGTCACCAAGGCAACTGATTTTCACCAATATTAAGCATTTTTACGGTTATCGGTATTGGTCATTTTCAAAACCGATGTGTCGACATAATTATTTAAAAGCATTTAAAGAAAGTTCTTGGTTCAAAATATCGGTTATCGGTCTACTTGATTTGTAATAATTAGCATCCGCATCAGCCCTTAAAAACACATATCGGTTGACCTCTAATTAATCGAAAATAAAGCAAAAACTACAGAAATATTATTACAACCGAAAATAACTGATCTCTATTTGAATATATTTGAAAATGTAATTTATTTTGTGACGCAAAGCTTAATTTTTCGTTTCATTACCCCAGTCTTCACTGTCACATGATCAGTCAGAAATCATTCTAATATGCTTATTTGCTGTTCAAGGAAAATGTATTATTATAATCAGTGTTGAAAATAGTTGTGCAGCTTCATATTTTTGTGCATTCTTTGATGTGTAGAAACTTCAAAATTCAAATGTATAAAAATGACCCGTTCAAAAGTTACATATACTTGATTCTTAATACTGTGTTGCTACCTAAATGATCCACAGTTGTGTTTTTGTTTTTGTTTGTTTAGTGATAGTTGTTCATGAGTCCTGAACAGTTAAACTGCCCACTATTCTTCAGAAATATCCATCAAGTCCCACAAATTCTTTGATTTTCCAGCATTTTGAGGAAAACTGAGGGACTCATATGCAACTATTACAGAAGGTTCAAACACTCACTGATGCTTCAGAAGGAAAAAACATACATTAAGAGCCGGGGGGTGAAAACTTTTAAACAGAATGAAGATGTGTAGATTTTTTTTTTTTCTTATTTCGCCTAAATATCATTTTTTTTTTTTATTTAGTACTGCCCTTTAGAAGCTACAGAAGATACTTGAATGCCTGCCAGAAGACAAAATAAGTTAAATTTACCCTGATCTTCAAATTCTAAAAGTTTCACCCCCCCGGCTCTTAATGCATTGTGTTTCCTTCTGAAGCATCAGTGAGCATTTGAACTTTCTGTAATAGCTGCACATGAGTCCCTCAGTTGTCCTCAGTTTGAAAAGATGGATCTCAAAATCATACAGTCACTATTGGAAAGGGGGATTAAATACACAAAAATGCTGGAAAACCAAAGAATTTGTGGGACCTGAAGGATTTTTCTGAAGAATACCAGGCAGTTGAACTGTTCAAAACTTTTGAACGGGGTCATTTTTATAAATTCAACTATTATTTTCTCTTGTGGACTATATGTAAACATCTTATATGTCCTTCAACTCATTTTGGCTGATAGCCAATACCAATATATTTCCATTTGTTTGGAAAAACACCAAGTCACTCCTGTGTGGAAATTATAAGCAAACTATTTTTTGTTTTTTTTTTTTTAGTTTTTAACAAGAACTTATTTGTTAGAATTAATTAAACAATAATGAAGTTCTTTTATAATGACAGTACACTAAAGCTTTGAAAATAACTATAAATAAACTATATATATATATATCAATCGCTGCATTTTTCATAAAAAGTGCATTTTATTTGAAGTTTTAACATTTGCAACATGCCAAAATCTACATTTAAAGCCATTACTGGTCAATTCTGATATCAGTCTGATAATCCCTAAAAAAATATTAATTTCTCTTTTAAAAAAAGTCTGAAACTAAACGTTTGAACATTAGTGTATTTTAAAATGTTAATGCATGATACAATTAAACATTTTTGTCAAAAACTCCATTTGGTATTTTCAAGTAAAACTGGATATGAAAAAAGAGAAAAAAAAAAGGGTGAGGCATAAAAAACAAGAAGGTTAAGTGCCTTCAGCCAATAACAAAATCGCTGCATGTTATTTTGGTCAAATTCTACATTTTTACCACTTGGACAAACACTTTTTCCACTTGGAATAACATGCACTGATTAATTGCTCATAATAAGACCAGGAATGTGCATTAAAAAGGTCAACAAGGTCAATTTTGATTTCAAGTTGGCTTACAAACTATCAGGCTAAGACAGATGCTTAACAACCTTGATTTCTTGGTGCTTGTGTGTCTCTCGCTCCACATTTCACCCTCTTCAGTAATTCTGACATTCTTTCTCCGGCTCGTGATTGTGTCACAAGATCTGCCTCAATGGACGTCTTTATCGCTGCGTGTTGACAATAGAGCGCCTATATGCATGCGGCCCATATGCGCAAGTTCTGTTCGGCACATATGTATCTGCAGAACGCATGCGGACACTATCTCAGGCTCGAAGCATTCCACTGTCATGTTAATACACGATCATGGGACGAAGCTGTCTGGCTACCACCTACACGCACAGGACTAAGAATTATGCAAATGGCTATATTGGGAGAACAGGAATTTTCCACTAAGTTTGAACACAATAATCCAAGCAGTTTAGGTTTTGAACGTTTTAAACGGTCATTAAGTTTTTCAAGGAATAGATTTCACAGAAAGACATCTCTGTTAGAACACTCAAAACCTGTTTGCCTAAGGCTTTTTCCTGGAAAAGAACACTTTTAATGATACCAAGCAGTGCACTGGGGTCAAACTGCACCTTACATACATTACAGCTGTAGATTTCTGAGGAATTAACAAATGATTAGTGGAACCCACAACATTTACATTGTAAAAATGGCAGCTGCTGTTGCCAGAACTTTACTGTAAGACTGTAAAAATACATTAAAAAATTAAAGTTTTATGGTCTGAACGTCATTTAAAGGGATGGTACAGCCCAAAAACTCACCCTCAAGTTGTTCCAAACCTGTATGAGTTTCTTTCAGCTGTTAAACACAAAGGAAGATATTTCAAAGAATGCTGGTGACCAAACAGTTGACGGTAGCCATTGGCTTCCACAGTATGGGGAAAAAAAAATACTGTGGAAGTCAATGGCTACCGTCAACTCATTGGTGACCAATAATATTCAAAATTCTTTTGTGTTTTGCAGAAGAAAGGTCTGGATATTTCATTTTGAATTTTCATTTTTGGGTGAACTGTCCCTTTAACTGATATAAAAATCTGTTGTACCTTTTTAAAGGGATAGTTCACCCACAAATGAAAATTACCCCATGATTTACTCACCCTCAAGCCATACTAGGTGTATATGACTCTCTTCTTTCAGATGAATACAATCCAAGCTAATTGGATACTAAAAAAAAAAATGTTCTGGCTCTTTCAAGAAAATAAAAAATAAAATAAAATGACCCAACATACTGAACCCAGCATTTGGGTTAAAAAAAAATAGCCCAGCAGCTGGGTAAAAATATTAAAAATAACTCGATAAAATGACCCAATGGGCTGAACCCAGCATTTTTTAGAGTGTAGGGTATATGACTTTCTTCTTTCAGACGAATATAATCTGAGTTATATTAAATGTTTTGGCTTTTCCAAGCTTTATAATGGCAGTGAATGGGTGTTGAAATTTTGAAGTCAAATAAAGTGCATCCATCCATCATAAAAAGTACTACACATGGCTCTTGGGGGTTAATAAAGGCCTTCTGAAATGAATCGATGCATTTTTATAAGAAAAACAAACATATTTACAACTTTATAACCTGTAATGTCTAGCTTCGGCTAACTGTTGTACATGCGTTCACGAAAGAGTTGCATTCCAGCGGATGACGTAGATGTAGCGTAAGCTCTGGTGAGAAGTAAGGAAGGTGGAAGTGCAGGGGAGAGAAAAAAACAAAACACTGGTCATGAATTAGAAGTACAAAATGAGGATTCGTAAAGAAAAATGTTGGAGGATTTCGATATAAGCCAAGAGGAGACTAGTTTTGCTTTGCTGTAAACAAAACTTGGTTTTCTTGAGACTAGAATATTCTCATGAACGAGTTAGCGAGTTGGTGAGAAGCAAGCATGGTTTATAAAGTTTTAAATATGGATATTTTTTCACACACAAACACATCGATTCACTTCAGAAGGCCTTTATTAATAATTATTTGGAGCACTTTTATGATGGATGGATCCACTTCATTACACTTTAAAGTCTCAACACCCATTCACTGTCATTATAAAGCTTGGAAAAGCCAAGACATTTAATATAACTCAGATTATATTTGTCTGAAAGAAGAAAGTCATATACCCTACACTCTAAAAAATGCTGGGTTCAATGTGTTGGGTCATTTTATTGGGCAATTTTTAAATATTTTTTACCCAGGTGCTGGGTAGTTTTTCTGTAACTAAGCTGCTGGGTCATTTTTAAGGCTGGGTTATTATTTTTTTACCCAGCTGCTGGGTTGAGCCTGTCTTTGACGAAACAACCCAGCTGCTGAGTTACAGTCAGTCAGAGCACGGGCTTTTTGAGTCCTACAGGAGAGACCAGTTTTCAGTGCAGCCGATTTGCCCTTCTTCGGCAAAATAAAGGTTCGTATAGATTTTATTTCATTTATAAAGTCTTTACTGTGCTGTAAATTGTATTGTTTTATGCGGCGCAACATAAGGACGAGATGTCAGTCAGCTGTGTCAGCAGCGGTTGTTTCGCAGGATGGAAACACCTTTTGCCTTGCATAAAATTAAAGGATTTTATTTGTTATTGTACAGAGTTTAATCTTAAAATATGTTCTCTCATGTCAGTATTGTTCGTTTATGGGCAGTTTTTTGGAGTCAGTCATGGCATCTTTCAGCTACGAGTGAAACGTGAGGCGGTGTTCTGAAGTTCGCAGTTAACCTGGCGAACAGCAGTCCTTCACCGGCTCAGCTTTCGGCGACACACCAGCATGAGAATTAGCGCTATTTCAGTAAAAAGTGATTACAGAGAAGTTCAATACACTAAAATTAAAATTCTACTTTTAAATGTTTTATGTTTTATGTCTAAAAGAGTTAAAAGAGTTTAAATGTATGTAATATTGCAAACTATGCTGTATTCACCTAACTAAATTCAATTTATCCATGTGTTCTTGCTTAATAACAAATGTTCATCTTTTGATCATTGCTGTTGCCTCTAGTAATTCTGTGTTTTTTTAAAGTTCCAGCCCATTTTAAACCAGCATTATAATAATAATAATAAACAATAGTTGACTTAAATAAAATAACCCAGCATGTTTGGTAAAAACATTTAACCCAACCAGCTGGGTCAAAATAACCTAGCATGTATGTTCTGTCCAATATTTACCCAGCGCTGGGTTGCCAAATAACCCAAGTTGGGTTGTTTTTAACACAGCATTTTTAGAGTATAGGATGGCTTGAGAATAAACTTAATTAAAACTGCATTAAACAGTATTTTACTGTAAAACTACATGAACTGTTAGATCTATTACAGTTTTTCACAATGTATAGTAAGGGAATCATTAATCTTATAAACTTGTTAGCCATTTAACAGATGTTAATCTTTAAAATTACAATCATTTTTATAGAGACTAGTAAGCAAACACTTAACAAACACTCAGATCACCTTAGAAACACAAAAGTGTTCTGACAAGCAACACTGTGGCTACATGGTGAAAAGTTTTCTTCTAAAAATAAACATTTAGTTTGCTAATAAAATACAACTGATGAAAAGAATCACAATAGTTCCTAATACGCAGACTACTGCTGCAGTGAAGGATAATAGACAGTAAAAAATAACTCAAAACCATTGCTGCAAGAAAATATGACCTTGCATAAATCCAACATATGGTTGAAAGCCACGAGAAGCATGCACACTCAATAGACAACGACTTAAACAATATCACATGCTTTGCACTGCAGCTATATTTTAGACATAGGAGAGAATGAAAATGAAAAAAGTTCCTTCTGGAAAATGCTGACTATGCAGCTCTAGGCTAAATCTTCTTGAATGTAAGTGAAAAGAAAAAAGGGAGTTTTTCCATAAGTCACAAAGTTCAAAACAAGAAGCAGAAGATTTGAAACTGCTTAGAAGCCAAACTTTTCAAAAAGAAAATTTTAAAAGCATTTTCTGGATTATATGGATTTTTCCTGTAAACAAAGCCTATGCAAAAGTAACTACCATAATGTCCAAAATTATGATGCTTACTAATTATTTTCAATAAAAACCTCTTTTGCAATTAGTACAAAGACAGTTAGCCAATTATTTAATTCGCCAAACAGCATGTTGTCTTTATAATATATAACCCTTAACCCTTTAAGCAAGTTATATGTGACCCTGGACCACAAAAGCTTAAATCTTAAGCCAAAACTACATTGTATGGGACACAATTATCGATTTTTCTTTTATGCTAATAATCATGAGGATATTAAGTTATGTTCCATGAAGATATTTAGTAAATTTCCTACCATAAATATATAAAAGTTAATTTTTGATTAGTTATATGCATTGCTTAGAACTTCATTTGGACAACTTTAAAGGTGATTTTCTCAGTATTTTGATTTTTTTTTCACTCTCACATTCCAGATTTTCAAATTGTTGTATCTCGGCCAAATATTGTCCTATGCTAACAAGCCATACATCAGTGGAATTCAGTGCAAAGCTTATTAATTCAGCTTTCAGATGATGCATAAATCTAAATTTCTAAAAAATTGACCCTTATGACTGGCTTTGTGGTCCAGGGTCACATATTGTCTATTTTACATGCTTAAAGAAAAAAGCGAACATTTGAAGACATTCTGAAGAATATTTTGTAACTGTACAATTGCTGGTACCCATTGACTGCCATAGCATTTTAAAAAAAAATCATACTGCATAGTCAATGGCTACCAGCAACTGTTTAGGTACCAAAATTCTTCTAAATATCTTCCTTTGCATTCAAAAAACTCACAGAAACAGATTTAAAACAACATGAGGGTGAGTAAATGATGACAGAATTTGCATTTTTTTGGGTATCTATCCCTTTAATATTAGTATTTAAGGTGGCTATGCCTTTAAGCCAGTATAAATGTATATGCATATGGAACGTGAGAACATATAGGCACTCTTATATTTTAGGAGAGCGGTCTCTCACAAGGGATCACCATATTTAGCAGCCCTTACTATCTAAAAAAATGAAATGCATTAAGAACAAAGGTCAAACAAAGCAATGCACAAACCCATTGATCAAACATGTTTTGTTACATGCAAAAGACAAAAATGCTGCATCAATTCAATTCTAGACTACTAACAAACCATGCAAAATCTGGGACAAAAGAAGCACATACATGTCACTTTCTTCATATCTCCTGGTGGAAAGGTGGAGCTCAGGAGGACATCCAGTGCAAAAAGAGACCTTGACAGGCTGGTGCTGTCAGTTGTACAGTAAAAAGTGATTGGAAGAGGCTCTGTATTACTTATAGAAGCCCGTTCACGTGGACTAATGTACTGGATAAACTATGTTCCATGTGTCTTTCGAAGAAAAGACAGGCAGTTCTGCCAAAGCAACCATATGCATTCTATATATACTCACACCCATAGGGAGGTGCTCAGTGTCACTTATACATCTGACAAAATGCCAAACTCATTTCCTCAGTGTCGAAACCACTACTTATAAATGTACAATCTGCTCTTTAAAACTTGAACTTGAACACTGAAAATGAACACAACAACATCTAGTCCTGCACCCTGGCGTTTCTACATGACACTAACACTTTTTCTACATAATTTTCAACAGACTGACATATTTGGAAAAGTTTGTGTGATATTTCAAAGTTTGATAAAGCTCTTATGCGTTGTAATATAAACTCGTGACGTTCTCTGAACGCATATTTTCATAACATTCCTTCGTGTAACTTTCCTTCGTGTGACTTCGGCAAATGCATGGAGGTTTTCCATGCAAAGCAACAATTCCGACACTGCGGAGCAAATAACAACACATTGCAAGAGAAAATCGAAGGTCCAAACCTTTCAGCTTGATCTGGTCTATGAGATCATTTGCGCGTGCCAGTTGGAGATGTGAGGTCGCCAGTTTGGGATCCGAAGAGTTACAGTTAATGGGGGGAAAAGCGCGGAATAACTAGAGTTCCATGGCCGAACTAGGTCCTAAAGTTAGTGGACAGCCCCGAGAATCATTCGGGCTTTGTGTGTCCCTCACATTCCTTGGGAAAGGAACACAAACAGCAGTGGAAATCCCACCCTCCGCGCACGAGCATTCGCTCATTGGATGGAGACATGAAAGAAGCACTGTGTTTAGAATCAGGAGACCAGCGAGAACAAAGCCACGAAACCCGTTCAACTACTTTTTCGCGTTCTCGTTCGGTTTCCAAGAACGAAAAATGCTAGTTATTTGTAGAAAAATGCTTAAGTCTCAACTCGAGGCGCCGTCTGTATTCGCAATATGGCCTTGAGTGCTTCATTGATTTTACGCAGCGGTTCTAATGAAAACATAAAATACATATTTTCTTTTATTTCAGTAATATTTTATTGGACTATTTCATTCTTCTGCTAAAAATACATTTACCATTTATATTTTCATTGTCATTAATATATTAGTAATAATAATTATAAAGAAATAATTTGTCATGTTTCAGTTTGCTGTTTTTTAATTAACGAATCATTCACCAATGTTTCTGTCGTGAACGATTCGCTGGTTTAAATGAATTTTTTGTTGAGTTGAGTCAACGTTCTAATGAGTCAACGTTCTAATGACTCGCTAATACGATAACAGGCGTTCATATATCGCCACCTACTGACCTTGGGGAATAATTACTAGCATTTTATCGATTATTTGCATTTTTGTACCAGTATTAAAATAAATAATACTACGATAGAAATAAAATGGATTAAATGAAGTGGAAAATAAAATAATTGCACAACAACAAATATATACAAATATTAAACAAGAAGATCAGTGAATGGATTCAAAATAAAATTGTTTATGCATTTATTTTTTTATTTATTAGAATAATATTTGATTGGGGTAGTTCATTAAGGGCCATTTTTCTGCTAAAATCCGCTAAAAATGAATATGAAAATCACCATATTTATTAAAATTTAATTTTTTAATGGACATTTAACATTTATATTAGGGTATTTAGTGAGCCTTATCATTAATATATTAAAATAATTCTAAAGATATACTCTTAAGTTTTTTTGTTCGGTGTTTTTGAATGAAGGAATCGTTTCGTTCACAGATGTTTTAGCCGTGAACGATTCGCTGTTTAAAACGAATCAGTTGAGTCAACCTTATAATGATTCGCTAATAAGACCTACTGGCGTAGGCAAAGATTATTTATTTTATTTTATTTTTTGGGGGGGCATGATTATCGATTATTTGCATTTTTTAAAACCCCAAAACATATATTAAGTATTAAAACGAACAATTCTACAGTAAAGAGATAATAAAATAATTAGCATACACATCAATAAATACATACAAAATAAAAAAAAAACATAAAAATATAAAATACACATTTTTATAACAGTCACCATATTTATTTAAATTTAATTAAATTAAATTATTTTACGGGGATTTAACATTTATATTAGGGTATTTAGTGAGTCTTGTCATTAATGTATTAAAAGAATTACAAAGATATACCGTTCTGTGTTCTTGATGTTTCAGTCGTGAACGACTCACTGTTTTAAACGAATCAACGAATCAGTTGAGTCAACCTTCTAATGACTCCTAATAAGAAAGGTGCCACCTACTGGCGTAGGCGAAGATTTATTTGCATGATCGTCTATTTGCATTTTTACCTCCAATACATATATTATTAAAAACAACAACAACAACAACAACAGCAAAAACAGTTCTACATTGATGAAATGAAGGGAAAAATAAAATAATTAGCCTACACAACAATAAATACATACAAATATTAAACAGGAAAAACTCATCAGTGAATGGATTTAAAATACTTTGTTGTGGGATGAATAAAATAATTTATTGCAGTCCTACAGCCTTATATTTTTTCTTCTTATATATTATTTTAACGTGTATATATTAATATTGACAAATTATTTAAACTTTACTGAAATGATCTATAAAACTAAACTGCTGTTCAGTTACAAGAAATTAACCAAATTATTATTATTATTATTATTATTATTATATAATGCATTTTTAAAAAGTAAAAAAAAAAAAAAAAAAAAAAAAAAAAAACATTTTTTATCAATAATAATAATAATAATAAAATATTAAAGGTGAAAGACAAACTGTCATGAAATAAAACTAATATTGTACTGATTCTAATTAATTAAGCTGTATTTCCACAGATGTGAAGTATGTTGATTGTAAACTCTGATGTAATCTCTGATGAGGTTTTCAACTGTGGTAACATCTTTCCATCCTCCATTTCCCTGAAACCCCAGGGTACATTTGGTCATTGGACCGGACTGCAAATAATTCGCCCTGTATAAGTGGAGCAGAGCCGGCCATTCTTTGACACTGGCACTGGGGTCTTTGCCAGAGAACTGGCCATAATGCCACAATGAGATCTCGGCAGAGGTCCCAGCGCGGCTGGGGCACGAGACAGTGAATATAGTTGAATGAGGACACAGAGACCTACTTACACCAACTAGATACTGAAAGCAACTAGATACCAAAAGACAGACCCCGTTAGAAAGAGAGGGACCACAATATGGCGTACTATTTGCTAGAAATCCCTTGATATTTCTTTAGATTATCCCATTACATTTTTAAAGAATTAGAGACACAAATTGTTGTTATAGTGAGAATTAAAAATGTAGTCTAGCCTCGATTGACTGTTAAAGTAAGACTAATTAATTCAAATTAATTTATTTAGACTTGCAAACTTATTGTAACCATGCTTATTGTAGCTTTTTACGTTTTATTTTGATGTTTACATAATTTGCATTGTACTTAATGTTTATTGATAGGAAATAACTGTACTATATACTAATAATTTTTACATAAAATACATTTTATTTGTAAAACTTTAATTTTAAAATTTAGTAATATTTGTTTTTTAAAAAAGTATGTCAGTTTTAATTAAGTTTTAGTTTTATTTTACACATTTATACTTAAACTGAGAAATGAAAATAAATGTCCACAATAATATTAAAAATCTCTAATAATAAATTAATTACTAATTAATATTTATTTTTTAAAGATAATTTTAAAATAAAATCTTACAGACTTTTTCTGAAGGGAAAGCACCTGTCAAAAAAAAAAAAAAGGAAAGAGAAGGAAAGAAAGAAAAATAAAGAAAGGGTAAGAAAGAGAGAGTAGAAAGAGGGAAATAAAGAAAAAGAAAGAAGGTGAGAAAGAGAAAGACAGAAGAAGGAAATAAGAAAGAAAGAAAGAAAGGTGGAAAAGAAGAAAAGGGAAGAAAAAGGCAGAAAGGAAGAAAAAGAAAGACAGAAAAAGGAAAGAAAAGAGAAAGAAAGAAAAACACCAAAAAAAGAAGGAAAAAGAACAATATTTTCAAATTTACATGAATTGAACAACTGACAGAGCCAAAAGAGAGACTTTTTAAATGAAATCATTTTATTGTTTAATGCACTGCCTCACACGTACATTGGATTCCTTTGCGTTGTGCAATATGGGACAATTACTATGAGAACGTGACGGCGAATGGCTGGGACTAGATTTGCTGAGCAGTAATCTCATGTTGAGAGCCGAGAAGAAACACTTCCACATTTATCAGAACAGCCGAGCGTGACCGGAGTCAGATGACGTCTGCGACTCTTCACCCAATCTCTACACTTATCCTCATTCCTGTGTTCAGCACAGCATACAAAGGCAATAATACGACATACAAAAATAAAATCAAATAAAAGCAACCATTTGCCAGACATCCTGCTCATACACAGAAAACACAATACATTAAATCACAAAGTTACACAGCAAAAAGGGAAAAAAAAAAAAAAAAAAAAAAAACAGTGGGGAAAGCCACATTAGAAAGAACAAATCATCAAAAAGAAGTGTACACCCTAAACCCTGAATCCTTCGTGACCCTAGGAGTCAAGGGTAAACGCTAGATGGGATGACTTCTGTTCTGCGCTCACCGCTGTGGTCAAACACAGACATCAATGTGGCAGTGCAACCCCATGACCAAAATAAAAAATAATCCAAAAACATTGTTCTATATATTTCAATTTATGGGTTTGTTTTCGACATATATGCACATGAATGTTCGTTTCTCTCTCAAAACATATACACTCATTTCATCAGTATATATGCCTGGTTATGGCGCACCAGGGGCACTTAAACCGAGTTATTTCACCCCGTAGCTTCTTTTAACCCTCTTGTGTCGGGGTCGAGGATGCGCTGTTGTACGTTAAAGCCCACGTTCCTCTGACTTCTCTTTTCTCCAAACACTTCCTGCACCCTCCTTCCTTCTAACCCTCCATCGTTTGAGTTTTTTTTTTCCTGGAGACGCAGATACAGACAGAGCAGTAAAGTGGGAGAGAGAGAGCGAGAGAGAGAGACAGAGAGCGAGAGAGAGGGGGAGTGAGTGTGCGATCGGCCGAATGCCGAGCCGACCCCCTGCATCCCACGCCGTCTCTCAGCCCATCTCTTTCCACTGCCGGTAGAAGTCAGTGATGTTCTTCAGCTCCATGCCTGCTGCTGCCACCGCCTGGACAGCCGCCTGCAGCGAGAGCAATGGACAGAGTGTTAATGCAGCTTACAAACAGACACTACTGAAATAACACCAACCGTTCTTACAGAGAAACATCTGGACGACATAGCTTAGCTTTTCCAGTAAGAAGCCACATTTTACAGCAAAAGTAGCAACACGTGCCACATGGTATTGTGCATTTTTAAAAATAGAAATCTTTTGCAATAATATATAATACCGTTCAAAATTAGGATACTGCATGCTTTTTTTTGTTTTAAGAAATGAATAAGTTTATTCAGCAGAAATATGCTAAACTGAAAAAAGTGATACTAAAGATTTCTATTTCTATTTCTAAATGCTGAAAATTCAGCTTTGCCACCACAAGAATAAATCATATTTTAAAGAATATTAAAATAAAAAAACAACTATTTTTTAATTTGTAAAAATATTTAACAATATTACTGTATTTTTGATCAAATAAATGTAGCCTTTAGGAGCATAATAGACTTCTTTAAAATAAAAACTTATGTATTATGTGTATATATATATATATATATATATATATATATATATATATATGTATACGTAAATCAGAATATAGTTGTGAATATATATGTAAATCAAAATACATAGTTATGAACAGAATATATAAATGTAAATCAGAATATATATTTAGCAATCTGAATATCTAGTTATAAATTAGAATATATAAAGCGTAAACAACAGTTATAATTCTGAATAAATAGAAGTAAATCAGAATATATAGTTAGAATTCTGAATATATAAATGCAAATCAGAATATATAAATGTAACTCAGAATATTAGTTAGAATTCTGAACATATAAATGTAAATCAGAATATATGACTGCAAATCAGAATATATAATGTAAAACAAAATATATAGTTATAATTCTGAAAATATACGTAAATCTGAATATACAGTTATAATTCTGAATATATAAATTCAAATCAGAATATAGTTATAAATCTGACTATATGAATGTAAATCTGAAAAGTTCTAAGCCTGGATATATAGATACAAATTGTAATATAAAAATTAATTTACTAATATAATGAATATAAATCATGAATATAGACCTTTTTCCTGAGTAAACGATGAGCGCCGTCATTACGAATTCTAACTTAGTTCGCATTCAGGAAAAACATCTATATATAAGTAAATCTGAATATACAAATATAAATTGTGTATATGTACATTATAATTCTGAATATATACATGAAAGGTCAGATTTGCTTCAACATATTCACAATTTATATTTATAAACTCAAATTAATATAAATTTATATAAACATTAACATATAAACACACATACATTAAAAATGTATATACTTACTAAAGATATAATTAAGGCTGCATTTATTTGATAAAATATACAGTACTGTTTTGTAATATTATTTCAATTTAAAATAGCTTAAAATAGCTTTAAATATCTTTTAAAATGTAATTTATTGCTGTGATGCAAAGCTTTCGGCATCATTACAGTCTTTGATTTCTGATCTGAAGGATCATGTGACACTATTCTAATATGCTGAATTGCTGCTCAAGAAATATTTTCGTTAAAACACAAAGTTTAAAGAATAGCACTTAATGGAAACAGAGATCTTTTGTAACATCATAAATATCTTCGCTGTCACTTGTGATCAATTTAAAGTAAATTAAAAAAAAAACAAAAAAACAGAACAATCTCATACTAGGTGTTTAAGGTTTTACAACACTGCATTATTATTAGGGATGGGACAATAAATCGATTCGTGGATCGATTCTGAGATCTTCCGAATGCATCGCCATTCTCTTTGGAATCGATTCTGAGCTTAGATTTTAGCAGCAGATGGCGCTCTAATCTAGTTTTTATCCGCACACTCAAATGCTCATGAAGAAGAGTGCTGAAGAGAACTTGTGCCTTCGGCTGAGTCATGTAATTTCACCTCGGCTCAGAATGTTTTTATGACGCAAGATTATTGTAAACACAGCCCACTGTGAAGACCCTTGTAATTCGCTTCAACCTTTTCAAATTGTATAAATGATTATTTTAGGCTCAAGTGCGTGTAAGGACTTGGAAATGAGCAGAGCACGGCTGTTTCTAAAGCAAGCAGTGCCATCTGCTGTTCTAAACTAAGCTCAGAATCGCTTTGAGAAAAAAATCGCGAGGTGTTCGGAAAATCTTGAATCGAGGCTGAATCATTTCTCGATTCGCGTTGCAACGATTTATCGTCCCATCCCTAATTATTATGCCTGAAAAGCTTATTTACTGACCTTCATGGAAGCTGATCTTTCACTCAGTTCCTCCAATGAGTGTCCTGTCAGAATGGTCACCATGCCAGCGGTGTCTTCATCTCCACTGCTCTGAGATCCCGTCAGCTGGCGACAGCTGTCTACCATCTTATACAGGTGCCTGCCAACAGGAATAGTCAGTGTTGAGTCCCTACAGGACTTCACAACTCAATCAAAATTGCTCTGCTCTGACATGGCTTACCAGGCTTCAATGTCCTGTCGCTTTAATTTGTCCCTCTCAAAGCTCCTTCCTGACTCTTTCTGGCAGCGGATGTACCTGTTGCATAGTAAGTGAGAATAAACGCTCTGGCGTGAGGCATTAAAGTGTGGACTCTAGCAATAATGCCGTCTCAAAATTAAATGAGTGTTATAATCACAGCTCTTATTTGAGAAGTCTGAAGTCCTGTAACTTAAAACTCACTGCCGAGCACAAGACGTACCTGTTCCCCTTCCGAAACTCTGTCTCAAGGAATCTGATTCCATCCCTCGCTCCAGAGTTCTCTTTCTTTAGCAAATCCAGACCATCAATCACTGCAAGAGACCAGAAATTCATCTCAGTCAAGCAATTTGTACAAACACATATTGATTGATCATTCCTGGCGAAGTTCTGTACAAAAAGCCCATTTGAGATTACTTTTCATTACATCAGATGTGCCAGACTGGGGGAGTTTAGAA
The DNA here is from genome assembly GCF_022985175.1 of Labeo rohita. Lineage (NCBI taxonomy): Eukaryota > Metazoa > Chordata > Actinopteri > Cypriniformes > Cyprinidae > Labeo > Labeo rohita. The sequence continues at coordinate 5,917,586 of NC_066884.1, forward strand.
TCCATAATCATTCAAAGTGTAGCAATTAAAAAGAACTAGTGTAAACATTCTGTTAGCCAATCAAAAATATTGGCAAATTAAATCTGAAGGCTACCGTTCACATGTCAACAATTCAAAGGGCTCCTATTCTTTTTGACAAACAAGTTTTCTTTTCCATGACCTTCCCAGTTTCTAGACTGAATATGGCCTATTAAAAAACTTTTTTAGTCAGACTGATTCAAAAGAATGATTTGCCCACATATTAGGCAGCGCTATGGTTTACAAGAAGCTTTACTTTCACTGCGTTTATGTATAGTTTGTGCAGTATATATATACATATATATATATATATATATATATATATATATATATATATATACATACATAAATACATACATTATATATATATATATATATATATATATATATATATATATATATATATATATACACATACATTATATATATATATATATATATATATATATATATATATATATATACACACACTGCACAAACTATACATAATATATAGTTTGAAATATTTGAAAATTTTTTCACCAGAATTTTGTAGAAAATGTAAATACACAACACCGTACTTCTGAAATAAATAAATAAATAAAATCATATTATAATATAATAATAATTTTAGTTGTCTATTTATTTTAAATAATATCAATTAATTCAAGATGCTTTTGATTATTATGATTTAATTAAACCATTAAAATGTAATTCAGAAAATTAATGAAAAACAGGAATTTGGTAAAAACAGGAATTTAAGAAAAAAATAAAACATTTCATAGGGCCTTAAAATTGTATTTTTGTCAAACTTTCCATAAATTGCTGTTAAATATTTTAAGTTTCATGATTTTAATTAATTAGACAGGCTTTTTGATTTAGTGTTTTTTTAATTGTCAAATCTATTTAATTTGACTATTAAAACAGTCTAGAAAAATTTTAATTGGAGGAAAAAAAACAGCTTTTTTATATTCTACAGGTTTATTTGTATTTCCATTTTAGTTGTAGAAATTTTAGTACTTTAAACTGTTATATTTCTTATGTTTTCCATCAAAAATCTAAAAATCTAAAACACAAATACTTTATATCAGCTTTAATAATGTAAAATAATTGTAACAATTTTAGTTAACAACAACTCTAAGAACAGATAAACAAGCTTTCATGCAAACACTTTACAATAAGGTTCATTAGTTAACTACTTCAGTTAACATGATATAAGAATGAACAATACTTCTATATCATTTATTAATCTTAATGTTAATTTCAACATTTAACTCATTATTAAAATCAAAAGTTGTGCTTGTTAACATTAGTTAATGCACTGTGAATTAACATGAACTAACAACAAACGACTGTATTTTCAATAACATTAACAAAGATTATTAAATAAATACTGTAATAAATGTGCTGCTCATTGTTTGTTCATGTTAGTAAATACATTAACTAAGATTAACTAATGGAATCTTATTGTAAAGTGTTACCGTTTTCACTACAGAAATTAGATTAATTTCCACATAACTTTTTAGGCTTGAAAAACAATTTTTAAACCCCCTGCCACTCCCAGATTTCCCACAACTGTGGAAACTCTCATTATGAGACGAGAGGAGACACGCAGGCTGACCTGTGCGAGGGATGATGATGATGAAGCAGCCACTGGCAGCCAGCTGTCTGAGCAGCCCCAGGTGCTGGCAGAGAACTGCGGTATCTGGCACCAGATAAGGAGACATGGAGGACTGCGCTTTGGGCTGCTGCAGACTGCCCTCCAGCTGAGAGACCTCCAACTGCAGACAGACGAAATGCTTCATTACTGCGCCCATTGATTGAGCTCATTTGGATAAATGTTGTGAGCAAGATTTGCATTAATAAAAGCTAAAAATAAACCCAACAGCTGGTCTGACCTGTAGGCGCAGCTGGGCCATATCTCTCATGAGCCGGTTTCGGCGTGCCTCCTCCTCCGCCTGTGGACGAGTCGAAGCAAGGACAATATAACGTCTGTGTAACCTCAAAACATGACTCAGATTTTACCCACAGTAAACACAACTATATATATTTTTGCCCTTAATAAAGAAGAGAAAAACACAAGAGTAGTATACCGTAAACAGACAAAAATGAAAAGGCCACAGGTGGTTTGTGCTTATATTTTCTGCATTATTTTTTTTAAAAGAATACCCTAAAGCGCCCTTAAAGTGATTAATGATTAAACCACAGATCTCTTTAACCTCACAATTCTGGGAAGTGAACTACAAAAAGAGCACCTTGCCGTTTCACACATTCACTTCACGCCAAAGGGAAAATTACAAGAGAAATGGAAAACAAAGCCTGAGAGTGTTTGTGTTTGTTCTTCTGTAAATTTTAAGATGGCTTTGGAGATTACATTTATTTGCATACTGAGCCCTAATTGTATGAAGGTTAACCATGCTCCGTATGTTTCTTGTTTTCAGATTTGTTTTAAGTTTCTTTTAAACACTACCGTTTAAACATTTTGGGGTCAATAAGACATTTTACAAACAGATTAATCCATTTATTTATCAAAGATGGATTGAATTAATCAAAAGTGACATATAAATCACTTTTGATATTATATATATATATATATATATATATATATATATACATATACATATATACACATATATATACATATATATACATATATACACATACACATATATACATATACACATATATATATATATATATATATATATATATATATATATATACACACACACACATATATATATATATATATATATATACACATATATATATATATATATATATATTTTTTTTTTTTTTTAATCGTATCATACATTCTGATATCGGTCTGATAATATCGTGCATCCCTACTAAAAATCGAATGTTGCTGCTTACACACATGCAACAAGATTTACTAAGGATATCTGTACGATAGCGGAAATGCAGAGTAAAACCACAACAACAGAAACGCTTCTGAAAATCATGCAGGACTCAAACACAGAGCTTATTTAACAGCAGGGACACAAAGTTCACGCTGACTGCAGCGGTCATGCTGTAGTGGCGTCTTGTGAGAGACCTGTGCCTTTCACTGCAGCCTTATTCCATGAGCTTGTCATGAACTGCCAGACATTCTTTTCATTTGCAGACCCTGAAGGTTTTAATGAAATTGTACCAGAAAGAGCCGCCTCTTCACCGGCACAGCAAGGTGGCACTTCAACCATCATTTGTTCTACCCGTAAGGGCTGCATGGTTGCTTGGCAACATACGGCTCTCAAGCAAAAGCTCACAAATGTGGTGAGGTTTTATGAAAAAGCCTAGTTTTCTTAAATCGCAGACATGGCGGTGTGGACCCTATCATTTACATGTACTTTCCGTGAATATTTCTGCAAGTATTTAAGCACGATGGCTACTGAAATCACCAGTCAAGCCAATGCATCAGAACATGCAAAAGAGATCAGCTGAGTTGCTGTTTCAAGAGGAAAAACTTTCAAGTGCAAATCAATACAAACCTGTTATTGTTCTACTAATAGTTTGGTTTTATGTCTGTCTTTCATTACTATTCAATCTCATGTCTTTTACCATGCGGAACTGGGCCTTGGCCTGCTGAACCAGGTTGTCCTGCTCTGATTGGCTGATGCTGGTGAAGATGCCCGCCTCCGGGTTGAAGTGCAACACGTTGCCTTGGAGATTTGTGAGGAAGTGACCAAAGCTGCGAATGCAGCACACGCGCACCACACACTGGACAGCATGGAGAAAGAGAGACATAAAGGAGAAACATGAGGAATGCAAAACACACTGAATGTTAATTATACTTACGTAAAATCCTCTACATGGTAATTAGGTGAAACCAAGTATTTGATTTTCACTGAACAAACATTACTGTGAATATTGATAGTTATGTAGTGATGATTTTCCTTTTGTTTAAATAAAAACATGCTCAAAATCAGCAAGTCTGTAAGAACTTAATGTTTTTGAAAAAAAGTCTCTAATGCACACAGAGGCTGCATTTATTTGACAAAAAAATACTGAACAACAAACAGTGAAATCATTTTACAATTTAAAAGAACTGTTTTCTATTTGAATATATTTAAAAATGTAATTTATCTCTGTGATGGGATGCTGAATTTTTAGCATCGTTACTCCAGTCTTCAGTGTTACATGATCCTTCAGAAATCATTCCAATATGTTGATCTGCAGCTCAAAAACATTTCTTATTATCATCTGTTAAAAACAGTTAGTCTACAAAAACTTACTTACCCCAAACTTTTGAATAGCAGTGTATACTATAAACTATTTTTAAGTACCATTGCAAAGGGCCCTATGAAATGCGTTTGACTTTTTCCCTAATTCACATTTTTCTGATTTAATTGTTTTGGATTCTGTTTTTTTTTTTTTCGTTTTAATTTTTCAAGACAGTTTGAATGGTTAAATTATAAAATAATAATCAAAAAGCATGAAATCATGAAATGTACACAATTTAACAGCAATTTATTAAAAGTTTAATAGAAATTACATTTATTTACATTTATAATACATAATACAATAAATATATTATTTTTTTTCTCAATTCAGTTTTTACCAAATTCTGTGTTTGCATTAATTTTCTGGATTCCATTTTAGTAGTTTTTATTAAATTTTAAAAATCAAAATCATCTCCAATTAATTGATTTGATAAAAACAATTATTATTTTATTTATTTGTTTTCTGAAATACTTGTGTTGTTATGTTGTTATGTGGGGGGGGAATGTTTCTTTTTTTGTATTTATTTATTTTAATATTATTATTTTTCTTATGTTCTTTTTTCCTTTATGTTTAAATGTTAAAATGCAAGTTTTATATGTTTGTATTCAAAAAAGTGTAATTACAAGTGACTGTCTGTTAAAATTTCAAATAATAAAAATATTTAAAGCAAAAAAAAAAAGAAATACTTGTGTTGTGTATTTACATTATTCTGGCTAATAAATATTTTAAATAAAAATAAAATATAAATGAATAAAAGTTTTGATTTATTCATCCAAAATTTGTCGAATTCCATAACATTCTGCGTTGTACAGTAAATTCCATTTTTGTGACTGGATTCCACAGTTCCGTCACGTTTTCTGCACTGCGGAAATCATAGGGCCCTACATTCATTACAGTTAAGACTCAAATTTAAGTAAAATATAGTAAAAACCTTGCTTTCCACACAGTTTTTACTAAATGAACACAAGGAAGAACGATCATCACAGGAGAAACATATCCACCATTTTCTTCCCGTAAGAGTGGATGTGGCCATTTATAAATGTTATGGATCTCATCCGTGTCCAGCTATTTTCAGCTGTACAAAACAGCTGGTTTTGCTGCTTGATATAACAAATTGGTGAGTCTTACCATATTATTTAAATGTATTATCTTAATTATAAACACACTGGCTTGTAGTGCAAACAGTTTTTTCATTTACTGCACATTGTTATTCTCGTTATTTCCCTATAGCGGATAATAACCCAGAAGTCTCACCCATATGCTTACTTCCATTTTAAACAAAAAGGTGGATAATTTAAACATACTGAAGTTTTAAATGACAAAAACAAATCAGTTGTTCAAATCAATTGTCGAATTGTTAAATAGTGAAATATTCTAGTTACCTCATCTAGAGGGGTAAGTGGGGGTCTCTGGCTAGTGAAGTCCAAGCGTCGATGGGCTACGCTGAGGGCAGGAAGGTGGCGTAGGGCCAGATCCTCTGGTAGCAGCAGCGTCTGGACCAACCCAGGCTGCTCACACTCATTCAGCAGTTCTGTGACATCCTTATTCAGACCTAAATCTGCAACAGAACCAGAGAACAAGACATTATTTAAAAAGGCTATTTTAATTCATTTATAAACTAATTTTTATAAACCGATTCTCTCTCACCTGTTTCCAACATCTTGCTGCCCTCAGGAAGCAAATTAAGCAGCACTGAGAGTCTATTCCACAAGCTCTGAGAACTCTGTTTGGGTAGATAACAGACCAACATGTATACAAAACAGTACATAAGCAAATAAATGATTATGCTGTTTACTAAAATGCACACATTTAGTTTCACATGTACCTGAGCACACATGAGGATGATATCAGTGTTCGTCCTCAGCCAATCCAAGAAGACCTTTACCACCTGGATGAGACCCTGATTGGTCAGAATCTCTAATCGCTCAGAAAGGGTTTTTTCACTGTGAAACGTATGGTTGCTGTGCACACTGCCCTCAGAATCAGAGTCAGGATCTGTGTACGACAAATCAAACATGTTTAGTTTTACAAGAATGGACTTAATACATCAAAAGTTTGTGGTCAGTTTGTTTTTTTTGTTTTTTTATTTAATTTACACTACCAGTCAAAAGTTTTTGAACAGTTAGGTTTTTTTTTAATGTTTTTTAAAGAAGTCTCTTCTGCTCAGCAAGCCTGCATTTATTTGATCCAAAGAACAGCAAAAACAGTACAATTTTGAAATACTTTTACTACTTAAAATAACTGCTTTCTATTTGAGTGCATTTTAAAATTTAATTTTTCCTGAATTTCCTGAAAGTAGAATTTTAGCATCAGTGCTCCAGTCACATGATCCTTCAGAAATCATTGTAATATTTTGATTTGCTGCTCAAAAAAACATTATGTTGAAAACAGCTGAGTAGAAATTTTTTCCAGGTATATTTGATGAATAGAACAGCATTTATCTGAAACAGAAATCTTTTGTAACATTATAAATGTCTTTAACATCACTTTTGATCAATTTAAAGCATCCTTGCTAAATAACAGTATTAATTTCTATAATTATAAATATTAATTCTATAATTTCTAAATTATAATGACTCCAACCTTTTGAATGATATATTGTATAATGTTACAAAAGCTTTTTATTTCTGATAAATGCTGATCTTTGGATCTTTCTATTCATCAAAGAGAAAATGTAATCAACTGTTTTAAATATTGATAATAATAATAATAAAAAAATGTTTCTTGAGCAGCAAATCAGCATATTAGAATGATTTCTAAAGGATCATGTGACACTGAAGACCGGAGTAATGATGCTGAAAATTCAGCTTTGAAAACACAGGAATAAATTACATTTTAAAATATATTCAAATAGAAAACAGTCATTTTAAATAGTAAAAATATTTGACAGTTTTACTTTTGCTGTACTTTGGATCAAATAAATGCAGGCTTGATGAGCAGAAGAGATTTCTTTAAAAAAATATATTAAAAAAATCTTACTGTTCAAAAACTTTTGACTGGTAGTGTACATTTAAATGTTACAAAAGACTTCCGTTTCGAATAAATGCTGTTCTTTTAATTCTTCTATTAACCAAAGCAGTGCAACTGTTTCCCGCAATCATAATAAAAAAAAAATCTTCATATACACTATATATAAAATTAACCCTAATAATACAAAATTTCTTATGCACCAAATCAGCATATCAGAATGATTTCTGAAGGATCATGTGGCATGGCCTGAAGACACTCAAATAATGATGCCGAAAATTTAGCTTTGCATTACAGAAATAAATTAGATTTTAAAACACAGTAAAAGAGAAAACAGTTATTTCAAACTGTAATAATATTTTACAAGTTTACTGTTTTGACTGCATTTCTTATCAAATAAATGTAGCCTCGGTGAGCCTAAGAGACTTCTTACCAGGCCCAAACTTTTATACGGTAGTTTAAAGACTGAAATAATGTCTCAAATTAATTGCATAAAACTCAAAATCACTTATTTGTAAGCAATGTACCATTGTCATTGGTTCCATTAGCAATCTCTGGACTCTTGTTTCTTGGTATTTCTCCAGTAGGAGGTGTGACTTCTTGGACTGGGGCAGGGTTTGAGTCTGGGGTGGGGTTAGTGGTAGCTGCAGGGCGGAGCAGCACATTGCTAAAGGTGGGGGCAAGTCGAAAGCAGCGTTTGGCTTGGAAGAGCTGAGAGGACATGGCCTGCAGGTTACTGCTGATGCTGGCGTCATTAGACACTAAGGGGCCATTGGTTACTGGAGGTGTAGAGTTTTCCTCTCTAGACGGTTGTGGTTGCTCATCTTCCTCTTGTTGCTGCTGCTGCTGCTGCTGCGGTTGCTGTGGCGCATTCTCAGCATCCTCCATGTCTTCAAGGTCCGAGCGAGATTCCTGACTGTTCATGTCGGAGTCCGTCTCGACGTCAAAAGCCGTGCCTCCCTCATCCTCCTCCGAACCGCTTTCCCAGCTGCCAGCCTCTGGCAGCGGTCCCCTCCGGCCTTCCCTTCCTAAAGAGTTCATTGGGACCCTAGGGGCTCCCAGACTGTCGACCGGAACGACGCTTTCCTCATCCTCTTCTTCGTCACTCTCGAATCCCTCGCTCAAGTCGCTCTCGTCCTCCTTGTGAGCGCAGCGTCTGCGGCGAAGCATGGAGAGCCGTGAGAACTTCCGCTTTTGTTTTTGCTTCTCCTCAGCTGATCTTTTCTTCTCCAGGCTCTTCTTTGTCCCCGGTGTCCTGCCGTTCCCCTTAGGCTCATCTTCCTCATTCTCCTTCTCCTCCTCCTCTTCATCGTCTTCCTCTAAGGAGCCGTTCTGCAGGGTTCTCTCCTCTGAGAGAGCAGCACTACCATGATCTCTGGCATCAGCGTCGTCTACAAATTAATGCATCAGATTGGGAAGGTTAGTTTTAAGTGAACAGTCACATGACAGCAAAACAATCAGGAACAAAAGCTATTCCAAATTATGGTGCTTTCAAAGACATCCAACTTTGGCAAAAGTCTAACGCAAGACTGAATATATTCTTAACAGGTAAGACAGCTTCTGATAAAATGATGCAGAAGCAAAACAGAAGTTCCCGTACCTGTGTTATCAGTACGCAGGGGTGGGACATCACTCTCTCCCTCCTCCAGTTCAGCTTGCAGTCGAATGTTGACATGATTGACCAAATGGGAGAACAGAGCCAACGTGAAAGCGATGGAGGCACTGTACTGCTTTGAAGCTAAAATTAAATTACAGTTGTACAGATGAGTTAATATTTCATTTGTGAGAAAATTAAAATAAGAACTGTGGTTTTAATGCTTTAATTGCTACAGCAGTTCCCTAAACTGCCATTAAATCAATAGATATTTGATATATCTTTTTAATATCCTGACTTTTGCCGGGATGGAAATCAATTTTAAAATACCCTGATATTTCCAGGTTTCTCATAGCATAGCATATTTTCAGCTAAAGTGTTTATTTAAATTTTTATATAAACAAAATAAAAATAAAAATAACAATAACAACAAAAATGGCAATAATTATATACAACATATACAGCGCAACTGCGCTCACGGAGACCCGATTTCAATTCCCGTTTCGAGATGCTTTGTCAATCCTGCTCCCCTCTCTCCACCTAATACTTTTCTGTCATCTCTTCACTGTCCTATCTGAATAAAAAAGTAACCAAAGCCCAAAAAAAACTTTAAAATTGTATATATATATATATATATATATATAGTGTTTCTATTTAATTAAACTACATGACAAAAAATCTAAAATAATTTCAAATGAAATATTTTTAAAAATGTCGATATATTTTCTAAATAAAAATGTCATCTAGTATCATTTAAAAATGGTCATTCTATTCAAATGTTTTATACTCAAAAGATTCTTACATAAACCACAAACTGTTTTTTCTTCCCATTTCAATAAATATGAATTAGATGACAGCAAAACCAGTCATAAGGGTACATTTTTTTTAGAAATTGAGATTCAGATACATCTGAATGTCATCTGAAAGCTAATAAATTAGCTTTCCACTGATGTATGGTTTGTTAGAATAGGACAAAATTTGGCTTAAATCTGAAGAAAAAAAAAAATAAAAAATAAAAATATTGAGAAAATTGCTTTAAAGCTGTCCAAAAAAATTCTTAGCAATGCATATTACTAATCAAAAATGAAGTTTTGATATATTTTCGGTAGGAAATTTACAAAATATCTTCATGGAAAATGATCTTTACTTAATATCCTAATGATTTTTGTCATAAAAGAAAATCATTTTGACCCATTCAATGTATATTTGGCTATTGCTACAAATATACCTGTGCTACTTATGACTTGTATATTATATTGACAAACAGTGGTCGTCCACTAGTCCTAAGCAGGTTCCTGTTCCAAACCAAAGATATTAAGTATATCTAATATAAATAGGCATTTATCACTTGTCTTTTACAGTTTGTTGTATCTGGTCTGGGTGCAGTATTACCAGGGAACTGAGCTTGTTGCATGATGTACCAAAATCAAAACAGGCCTGAAGCGACACACAACTGCCACTCTGAATAAAAATAATTTGCTTGAAGCCAGCACTATTTTTAGACTGGTGAAGCAGTATTCGTCTGCTTTTTTAAAGCAATGCAACATGATTATAAACTAAATGACATTGCATACAATAAGCAGCAGATGTTGTGATCAATTCTTTTGGTCCATACTTACCACCTCTCTTCAAACTGTGCACCACCATAAGGCAAGTCACCACCATCTTGAATATGAGGCTGTCAGGAAGCACAGAAAAGACCGAGTCGTGCTCTTCCTCCTCCTCGCTGGCTGACTGGCTGCCGTGAGCAGGAAGGGGGAGGTAGAACAGTACCAGGTTGAAGTCTTCCAGCACAGACTGGCACAGCGACGTCAGCTCCGTCTCCATCAGACTAAACAGGTGACAGGATATTAGTCAAGTTGATCTGATTCTCAAATTATACCTTTCAGGTGAGGGATGGTTTTAATATCATTAAACAAGTTCAACTGAAGGTGATGCTCTCACCTGTTCTTGGGCTGCAGCAGGCTCTGCAAATACATGAAGCTCACCAGCAGTCTTTTGATATCTTTTGACCTGAAGCAAGAATAACCTAATTAATGTGAATCCTATCTGCCCATACTAGTTAACATTATGATTCTAGAATGCTTAATGACTTGGTTTTTCCATATAGTGGACTTCGTTTTACCTTTTTTTTGTAAAGTGCGTTTGACTTTCTTGCACGTTCGCTTTGTAAACACTGGGTCTGTACCTGGGTCTAGGTCACACGTGCGTAATTACGTAATGTGTGAGGTCGAGCTAGTGCAAAACGAGCATTTGTGGTTAAAAAGTATTGAAATTTTTATTGTTTTAGGAAAATGAGCAACTGTTTCTCTAGATAAGGGATTGTGTAGAGCTACTTGAAGCTGCACTGAAAGTCTACTATATGGAGAAAAATCCTGGAAAGTTTTCCTCAAAAACCTTGACTGAAGAAAGAAAGACATAAACATCTTGGATGACACAAGGCTGAGTACACTATCAGGAATTTTTTATTCTGGAAGTGAATAATCCTTTAATATTAAGACTATGGATTTTGTTGTTCACCAGGCAAAACTTGCATGTGTTGATTGATTAGATAAGCAATAGCACACATCTTAAAAGCTGCAGAATTTGAGTAAACACTTATGTCCCCAGCACAAATGATGTGGGTCAGGTAATGTGTTGATGTTTAATACATGGTTTAAAATATGAACAATAATAGTAGCAAAACCTGTCTTAGACAGCATCACTAATAAACATTTTATAATAATACTAATAATAAAAATGCAACATTTCTTTGGTTTTGTATACAAATACATGTCTTTAAAGGAGAAGTCCACTTCCAGAACAAAAAGTAGTAGATAGGTGATATGGCAAAAAAATAAAAATCTTAATTTATTTAGAACGTTTGACAGATTCTTTTTTTTTTTTTTTTTTTTTTTACAATTTTTAAATAGTCAACTTGAAAATGTAACTACAACATTCAAGTAGCTTTTTCTTTATTAACCCTCTACTGAAAATAAAATCTATTCCAAGCGCACCACATGAAGTTGTCAACATGATGTCAAGCTTCAACAGAACAAATCACTTGTTAAATATCTTTTCAGAGAAGATCCATGAACTACAACTACATCTTGTGCAAAATTGTCTTATACATATTATATGTTCAGAAATAATACTAGGAAAATGCTTTAAAAAAAACTCAAAAGTCAAGGTAATTCAAAACACCAGCAAACCATTAACTATAAATGTTCTGTTAAAACAATGAGCAGCAGCTTTCAGCCTGTCATCATGATGCAAACATGAAATATAGCCTATATGAGGGGCCTTTGAATATTGTGTTGAACAATGGAAAGTGAGTCAAAAGGCTTGAGACCTGATTAAGATAACAGGAACATACTGAACAAATCAGACACCATTTTCAAAAACACTCCTCCATCCTGTCTTTTATTTGTATATAAAAGAGAGGGAACACACCTCTGGCGTGATGGTGAAAGTTTTTTCATCTCTTGTTTCTTCACCTGGTGGTACATCTTGGCCGCCTTGTCAAACAGACGCTTTAAATTCCCATAAGCGCCATCGAAGGGAGTCTCTGACTGAATACTATTCAACAGGAAAAGCCAGTTTATCATGCAGGGTTATCAAATTCTTTAAACACTAGTCATGCTAAACCATAACCCCTTTCAAAAGGAAAATAAAAGGATTGTCACTGAACAATCCTTTAATGCTGTTGTATCCATTTAAATACAATGCTGTTCTCAGATGCCTTACCAGCGCAAGTAGTAGTAAGTAGCCTCCACGTTATAAAATTTACTTCCAGCAAGCGTACCCAGCTGATTAAACGGCATGCCTGTAAAAGATCACAAAACATTACCCAATGCAATAACATGAAATCAAATCAAATAAAAAAGAAATCCATTAAATGTCTCCATTTAACAGACAGAATCATAAAAAATCATGCTCTCTGATGCCAGTAAAAGGTGTTGTAGGAATGTGAGAAGCAAGGACTCGCTCACCGACGTGGGGTGCGACAGACAGGGCCTGGTGATAAAAGCGCTCCGCCAGCTGCTCTGCCTCCACTCCCGCCAGCTCATTCTGGTACCGTGCTTCATAAACATTAAATGGGTTGATTTCAGATTACGTAAACATAAAATCATACTGTGAGACAAAGATTTGAGAGGCTGGTTTTATTAAATATCAAGTGAGAATGCTTACCGAGATCTCCCAAGTACACAAGGCATCTGTGACACGCCATCTGGGCCCACTCCATCTCTTTAGGGGTGGCTGAGACTGGTTTCTTACGACCTGCATTCATTAATCACAGAAAGATTATCTAATGTAAGGTTCATTCAGCAAACACTAAAACTGGGTAGTCAGTATATATTGTGGGACACCAGATATTTTGCTACACGGTATTCCTAAATGTTTTTTTTAGGAAAAACCAATGAACCAATGATTTTTCCATGACTTCTATAGTCAGTTGTGACGACTCAGTAGCAATTTTTCATTATCTTTAAATAGAATACACTCACAGAAAATGAATTTCTAAACAATTATACACTTTAGAGCCAACTAGAAAAATGTATATTTAATAAAAAAGTAACTTCCATGATTTTTCCATGTCTGGAAACCACATTTTTTGACATTTCTTGATATATTCTGGTTCTTCTAGACTGTAGGAACCCTGCTTATGCTGTCTATTTACAATGAGGGCTAGTAAATGATGACAGATTTTTTGGGTGAATTATGCCTTTATGGGGTTCTCAAAAAATTAGATCAGTGAATTTCCATGGATTTTCAAGTTATTATTGTTCATAGAGATATAACTCACAAAGAGAAATTACTAGTCAATTAAATAAAATATGAAATATAATAATATTTTAAATAAAATAATTCATATTAATATACACTGCTGTTTAAAAGTTTGGTATCAGTAAGATTTTTAATGTTTTTTGCAGAATTCTCTTATGCTAATTAAGGCTGCATTTACTTCAACAAAAATAAAGAAAAAAATTGTAATATTGTGAAATATTACAGTTTAAAATAATGGTTATCTATTTTAATAAATTTTAAAATATAATTTATTCCTGTGATACGGAAGCTGAATTTTCAGCATCATTACTCATGTCTTCAGTGTCACATGATCCTTAAGAAATCATTCTAACATACTGATTTATTACTTTTATTATCAATGTTGGAAACAGCTGTGCTGCCTAATTTTTTTTTTTTTTTTTTTTGGAACCTGTGATTCTTTTTCCAACATTCCTTGATGAATGAAAAGTTAAAAAGAACAGCATTTATTGAAAATGGAAATCTTTTACAATATAGGTCAATGCTATTACTTTTTTTCATTGTAACACATCCAAGGTGAATAAAAGTATTAATTTCTTTTAAAAACGAGAGAATAAAAATGTACTGACCACAAACTTTTATATGGTTGTTTATATTGTCACAAAAGATTTCTATTTAAAAAAAATGCTGTTCTTTTTCATGTTTTATTTATTAAAGAATCCTAAAAAAATATCACAGGTTCTAACTAAATAGTTAACAGTACTGTTTCCAACATTGATAATAAATCAGCATATTAGAGTGATTTCTGAAGGATCATGTGACGGCTTTGCAACAAAGTAATTATTTACATTTTAAAATATATTAACATTGAAAACAGTTATTTTATTGAAATAATATTTCACAATATTACTGTTTTTTTTTCTGGATTTTTTTTATTAAACATTAAAAATCCAACTGATCCCAAATTTTTGAACAGCAATGTAATTAATATTAATATGATGAATAATTATTTATTTGTATATTATTGTCATTTTAATTAGAAATATATACGATTTATTTTAGATTCCCTCAGTTTTCGATGACTGTAGAAACGCTGCCTTTAATATGCATATGAAAGCATGTCTCACCAATGAGTGGGTCAGTGACGTGTGTCCAGTCGATGCAGTCCTGTAACTCCAGCTGATAGTGTGACTGGATGTAGAGCAGCAGGTGTTGAAAAAAGCCCACCCCAGCGATCAGATGGGTCCTGTAGGCGCACTCCAAAGCACTGCGGCTGTGAATATGCTGCAAAGAAAGGCATGATTTCAGCCTGATGGCAAATACAACAAAATAAGACTTTAAATTATGGGACAGGCACGGTGGTATGCGACAGTACCTTCTTGTTGGTCTTGATGACCTGAATGACCTCATAGTAGACCTTCCTCCACAGCAGCTCTTCAGCCTTGCGTCCATAGTCCACAGGGTGCAGGAACATCAGCTTTACACAAAGTTCCCGCAATCTGGTTACAAAAAAATTATCAAAAAGAAAATAAGCTGCGATATTAAATTATGTGGGAACGTTAATGAGTTCTGTCATAAACAGAAGTAGCAAGAGATAAAAACTCTCTCTTCCATGTAAATACAACATAATCTGACCAATTATATTGCATTGTTCCCGGTTGGGTTGCAGAGACAATAAACTTGTGCTTACTTGTTCCTCAAACTGATATTCTCAGGTTTAAAGACCTCCCTATATGACGACTTGCCGCTGATTATAATATCCAACTTATGCACCGTTTCCACCACAGCTCTACATAAATCAAGAAAGAAATGATGAAAACATTGTTATATACACCATATAATCACTGTATAATAAATCCCATTCAATACTTTCACAGTTATTAATTTGTAAATCACAAATATTGACTTTAGTGTTGAAAATGAAACAAATCAATGCTTTGCATTTAATGTCACTGTTTTCCATGTGTCTTTTTACCTACTACAAATCTGCTTTATAACAAATTGATAAAAAAAGAAAAAAAATGATTAGAAGATTCAACATGAATTTTAGCTGCTCCTTTTCCATAGAAAACTTACTGTGCCATAAATGATACGTGAATTTGTAAGGCCTCTAAATGATCAAACTTTGGTGAAAAACCTGCACACAATCTACTACATGGCTTCTGTCAGCAAATTTATAGTTTTATACCATTTTAACAACTAAAATGGCTTTTAGCACTAATATCTTTTTTAAAAAACTATAAAAAATCTTATTTAAAAATATATAAAATATAATATAAAAAATATAAAACAAACATAAAAATAAATCTATAAAATATTTAATCTTTTTTAATGTTAGCAACATTTACTGAACTGAAGCAACTTCTGAATATTTGTTATGAGATCCATATCCTCCTATATTACACTGTATGAGCCACAACACCAATCTTTTTCAAATATTTTATTTACATTTTGTCTAAACGTTTAATAAACGGTTTCACTTCCAATAGGTAGATATCTCTGACTATTATTCATATGTCAGGCTTGTTAACAATCTGCGTGTGCAGATGTTTTAAATACCTTCAATTCTCATACAATTCTGGCCTCTCCTTTTTATTTACACACATCTGTCCTTTTATAGAAACTAAAAAGCAGTATCTCTAGACATAAATCATGAAGTAAATTTAGATTTAATGACTATAATTTGATGCCAGACACGCCAAATAATATAAGATTTCAAGACGAGACATTATGGACACGCAGAGGCTACAAATGGCTAAACTGCCGCTGTATTGAAGTGTCAAGTGTCTCGTTTAGCTTTTTACTTTTATGAATATGTTTTCCAACAATTCTGACTCACAAAAACATTAAATATATAAAGCATTACAGAGATTTCCTGACAGTACCGGCCTGCTGTCAGCACTCTTACCTGTACAGGCGTTTAATATGAAGCACTTTGGCCTCTGGCTCGCTGTCTTGCCCCGGTCCACTCATTCTAGCAGTGATAGTGCGGCTGCTGTGGTCTGTTTTCGTGTATCTTGTTCTGGTTCTGGTTTGGTCAGCTCCAGTTTAGCGCGCGGCTAACGTTAGCAGGCTAGCTAACTCACCTATTTCCCTCAAATCACAACTTGAACACAAATGCTGTCGTTCCTGACCTTCCCCGCCACCGGCCGCGATACCCATCCGTTCGGAAGCCGGTGTGTGTGCTGGTGTCGGTTCGGGTCAGCTGTCACATTTTGAAGGAGCTGTGTTTGTGTTGTTATCGCTCATCATTCCGAGTGTCGCTCCGCGAGCGGCCATTTTTCCCCTCCCACCGCACACAGTTCATCGACCGCTGCAAGTATCGCGACAGTTGACAGATTCCTACACTGTTGCTTCAAGTCTCGCGAGAGTTTTCTGAGGTCAAGTTCTTGGTCAAGTAGTAGCGCTCGGCTGCAGGCGGGCTGATCAGGCGCTGGTGTGAAGGTACTTTACAAACATCATGAGTACTATGTTTACTTTGTTGTCAAATTATGAGAAGTATATAGATTTTCTTCAAATTGTAATAAGCTTGCTGAATTTTTGTCATTTTAATGTGGTTAAAATCAACTTAATAGTTTCATGTGGCTATTATAGGAATGGTAGGCTATACTGCCAGATTTGTAATGTTTTGTTCTTTAAGGCATCTTTTCTCACCGCTGTCTAATGTAAATCAATTGATCAACCAGTATATAAATCAACCAAATATATAAAACACAATATATTTCATATATGTGACCCAGGACCACAAAACAGGTCATACGGGTAATTTTTTTTAAAAGTGGGATTTATGCATCATCTGAAAACCGAACAAGTAAGGTTTCGATGTTAGGTCGAGATAAATATTTGGTCGAGATAAAACTATATGAAAATCTGAGGGTGCAAAAAATAAAAATAAAAATATAAATAAAAATTCTAAATATTGAGAAAATCAGTGTTGGGAAGTAACTAGTTACATGTAACGGAATTACGTAATTTAATTACAAAATAAATGTAATTGTAATTAGTTACAGTTACTGAGAAAAAATATGTAATTAAATTACAGTTACTTTTGAAAAATGCCAGTGATTACAAAGGGGGTTACATCTGAATTTTTCCACACACCCACCCTCTACTTACAGATTTAACTGACTTCTTTTAAATTGCATTGACTGCTCTAAAATGAGTCACCAATGTTTCAGGAGTTTAGGACACAGAATAGGACACGTGCTTATTCGATTCTTATTCGATTACTGTTTTATTTCCTATTTGGGTTTATGCATAAACTTTATTTTTTAAGATTGTTTTTCCAATGCATTGTTAGATGCTAGTGTTTTCTGTCATAACTATGCAAACATTTGATTTCAAACCCAGTGTCATAGCTATTAAACTATTTCTTGTTATGATGTTATGTATGTTATGATCTTGTTATGACATATAGTGCAACTGCGCTCACGGTGACCCGAGTTCGATTCCCGTCTCGAGGTCCTTTGCCGATCCCGCTCCCCTCTCTCCTCCCAGCTCTTTCCTGTCATCTCTCTACTGTCCTATCACAATAAAAGGCATAAAAAGCCCAAAAATATAATTAAAAAAAAAAAAAAAAAGTCTGAATTTGTGGTAGCTGTGCTTTAAATTAATATATTACACAGCTCAGACTATTTTGGGGCAACTTAGGTCAGTACTATATGCTTGATAATTTTTCTTGGCGGAAGCTTTGCGTTTGGTTAGCTAATAAAATATTAAAGCTTAATTCAATATTATGTGGACAATTTCTTAATTCTGCCATCCTGGTATCGTGGACTTGCTCTATTGTTTCATACAAACGCAGCTGCTGCCATTTTTTTTTTTTTTTTGTACATTGTAATGGATTATAAGATAACTAACAAACTAGTATTACTACTTAATTATTTATGTGGTGAAATGTTGTGTAAGAAAACTGGTATGACTGCACTGTATCCCTAAAATGTCTAGTTTGAACTTGCCATTTGCTAGCAACTGATTTCTTCATGGAAGCATAAAATATTTCAACTCAGATCAGTGTTTTGTGTCTAACAATTTTAACACGAAACATCTAAATAATCTATCAAGCAGCTGTGTAATAAGTGGGATAAATGTACATTCAGCCAGTTGTTATCGCAAAATAAAGATGTATATTATCGCTTACTTATTATAATTTTAATTCAAGTAATAAAGGATTTCGAAAGTCTGACAGTAATCAGTGTTGAGTGCTACTATAGGGTTAACTTTGCCTGGTTTAAATGTTTCTAAATGGTTAACAGTTGAAAATATTAGAAATTTAGAAGAGTAATCAAAAAGTAATTAAAAGTAATAAGTGACATTACTTTAACAAAGTAATTGAAAAGTTACACTACTTATTACATTTTACATCAAGTAACTTGTAATCTGTAACCTATTACATTTCCAAAGTAACCTTCCCAACACTGGAGAAAATCACCCTTAAAGTTGTCTAAATGAAGTTCTTAGCAATGCATATTACTAATCAAAAATGAAGTTTTGATATATTTACGGTAGGAAATTTACAAAATATATTTATTGAACATGATCATTATTAAATACCCTAATGATTTTTGGCATAAAAGAAAAATCAATAATTTTGACCCATACGATGTATTGTTAGTTATTGCTACAATTATACCTGTGCTACTTATGACTGGTTTTGTGGTCCTGGGTCACATATTGTAAGTAATGGATTTGTCTGAAGGCACAGTGTAACAGTTTTATGAATGGAAAAAATGATCAAAACATTCCCTTTTAAGGCAAATATAGCTGTATTAATATGTGAATTATATGTAAATAACTAAATAATATGCCAATCTCACAATGCATGACCTCAAGAATATGAGCCATAGTTTCTTAATGCAAAATATCATATGCTCTTTACTGTATAAGAAATATAATCCTATATTATTTAAACAGATCATAAATAGAATAGAAATTATCATGGATTTGTTGTACCGGCTTACATTTATGCTGATTTTATTTAAAAAATGTATGTGGGCATTAAGCAGCTACAAATTAGATGCAGGCACAAATTGTTTAAAATAGCAATTTTAATCAAAATGTTCTCATCAACCCCTCGTCTCTGGACAAAATTTGCAGACAGGCCATCTGGCATCACCTGGCAGCTGCATTTTAAACATGTTTGACAAGACAGAGCAATACTGAAATCACAAGCTTCCACCTTGTTTCTTTCTTTTCATCTTCTACTTTGGCTGAAAGTATTATTAAAGATGGGTTTTCTCCATTTGAGTTGATAAAGACCATAAGAACCTGGGAGTGGGATTAGTTATGTCAACTAAAACAGTCACAACTTTATTTATTTATTTATTTTCAGACAAAGAAAACAGCCAGACAGCACACCAGATAGACAAATAAATAGAATAATAGATAAAATTACAGAACGAAAGACAGTATAATAGATAAGATAGACAGACAGACAGACAGACAGACAGATAGATAGATAGATAGATAGATAGATACATACATACATAGATACATACATAGATACATAGATACATAGATAGAATGAAAGATGAGATAGAACAACAGGACGATTGAACGATAGATAGATAGATAGATAGATAGATAGATAGATAGATAGATAGATAGATAGATAGATAGATAGATAGATAGATAGATGAGATAGAACAGAACAATAGATAGAACGATAGATAGATAGAGCGATAGATAGAATGATAGATAGAACGATAGATAGATAGAGCGATAGATAGAATGATAGATAGAACGATAGATAGATAGATAGATAGATAGATAGATAGATAGATAGATAGATAGATAGATAGATAGATAGATCCATACATACATACATAGATAGATAGAATGAAAGATGAGACAGAACAGCAGGACGATTGAACGATAGATAGATAGATAGATAGATAGATAGATAGATAGATAGATAGATAGATAGATAGATAGATATAGAATGAACAAGAGAATGATAGATAGATATAGAATGAACGATAGATAGATAGAATAAAAGATGACAGAATACACAGATAGATAGAATGAACAATAGATAGAATAAAATATGAGATAGATAGATAGATAGATAGATAGATAGATAGATAGATAGATAGATAGAACGATAGCTAGATAAAAAAAAAACTCACTCTCAGAATCACAAGTGAATTCAATAAGAATTTATTTCTTTATTTATCTGTTTAATTGATTTCATTTCTATAATTAGCCCACCCGAAAAATATAAATTCCGATTTATTCAAAAAGAAATGAAAGTCTTTAACAGTATTGAATAAACTAAAGAATGATGAAATGATAACAGCAGTCATTATATTATTACAATAATAATCATAATTCAATAACCAGAATATCAACATTCATAACAAATCCAAAAACATCGGCAATACACTCTGACATACCACTCTTTCTATTAATATAATATATACAAAAAGAAATAAAATTCCCAAGTGTCTGCCCTTTTTCAAAAATGGAAATTTAGGGGCGGGGCTTATGGCTTGTCAAGAAAGATGACTGTGATTGGCTTATGGCTGACAAAGACCAACTGAAGTTTATTAGAAAGAGGCACATCATGGGAACTCCATTCATTTACAGGTGACAAAGAAGCGATTACTTGCATGGAAGAGTTGCTAGGCAAGTAATGAGGGAATAAAGCATCAGGCCATACAAAAGATCAGCAGAGTAAAATGGTGAAGTCTTCTCACGAGATCGATCCAAAAAAAAAAAAAACCCTCATCTGACGCACGGCACCGCATTGAAATCAAAAGCAAGTGGAGATGCAAGGCTGCAAAGATTAGCAGGTGACGCATGTCGATATATGCAAACATACGCTAGGTATTAAGCCTATATATTTATGTACAAGCATTGCTTGGTCAACCAGAGCTTGTTACAAAACACCTCAATCAGTGAGAAAATGAGTGCAAGCTTTAGACTGGCAAAACGCGTGGCGGACTCACGGCGATGCATTGTAGGTTTCAGACTGCGTACGATCAGCCTGAGCAAAAAGTGCTTTGATAACTCCGCCGACGAGTCGCCAACGCGAGTTTTCATTCCAACAAAGTTCTCCTATGCTTTTTCTTTTTCCACATATTAAGAAAAAGGGAAATCGGTGTAAAAGAACACATTCTGTACACTGCATATACAAACATATCTTATGTACAAAATACATGTATATATATATATTTATATTTATATTATATAACCATCCATACATCAGTATATACACAAAGACTGTACACACACTGTATATACACACAGTCACCCACAACATTATTCGACCTGCATGATCTCTCGACATTTAGATTTTTGTCTAGTGGCGTAAAAAGGAAGCAGAGAAATGTCCGTGTTGCCGGCAACGGCATCCAAACAAGGAAATAAAGTTAAATTCAAAACAGCAACTTGGCTTCGCAAAACTACCCACGATCCTACAAACGTGCGACTGCCAAATTTCTAAAGAAGAGGATTCCACATCCAAACGGTGTCGTCCGTAAAATCAAGAACTCCACAGCAAAACCGCAAAACCAAAGAGAAGTTAAAAAAGTAAAAGAATCCATCTTTCTTTCACGTACAAAGGAGTCGGCGAGGATCCGGGACGGGGAGGGGGAGCAGGTAAAATAACAGGTTGTCGATTTTTCTTCGCAAAGAGATTGTCACATAAACTAACGGATCGAAAAAAGGATTATTTTCAGACTTTTCGAGTTCTTGTCTCACATTACCAGCATGTAAATATGCGGTCTCATCTGTGTGAGGTCCAGTCAAGTAGAAAACCGCCAGGAAACAAAAGTTCGGATATTTCCAGCCTCAAATCCGCTGAAGGACAAATCAGCGTCTCTTGAGCAAAAAAACAAAGCAAAAAAAGGCTGTGCATATTCGGTTTCCCCAAAATAAAAGATGTGATTGAGACACAGGCAGGCATGACAGGCAGAGCTAATGTGGCATATGAAGATCAAAACGAGAAGAAGTAGAGGATTGTTCAATATCCTACATGTAGTTAGTAAAGAACCTAAAAAACAGCACCTTTGAGATTGATCTGATCCTCAGAAGCTCTCCAGCTCTCTCAACGAACCACTGCACGCTGCATTGCGACGTCATCTCTCGTGCCGCCGAGAGGCACGCAGAAGCCGTCTGACAGGCGTTAAGCATCCCAAACGGTCGTCGTATCGAATTATAACAGAGAGAGGGCACGTCAGAGGAAGGGAACCTATATTTTTTTTTCTTTGGATCGGCTCTGGCACTGAGTCAAAGCCTCAGTTTCCCCTCTGTCAACCAACCGAATCGCGCGACAGCGCCCTGGAATTGAAACCGGGCCAACCTGAAGAATGTCCGAGGTGAGGCCTCCAATTAGGTTCCAGATTGTCCTCCACGAAGCTTTGTGATTGGCTGGAGATGCAGGGAAAAGAGGAGGTGCTTGATGAGCCGCTGACCAATCACTGCTACTAATCTCAGAGAAGAAATGGACTAACTACCAAAACAGGCAGTTCAACTTAAAATGAGTATTTTTTTTCTATCCAGTTTGCGTTAAACTGTGAGGCAATTGAAAGTTTACCTGAGTCATTCGATTCTACGTCTGAGGTATATTCATGTCATGGCACATTTATCAGCTGATAACCCTGTTATCCCAATTTGTTCTCAACCGCTTTTGGGACATTAACAAAATTGCCTGTTTGTTATTACTAAATGGAGTAGAAGTCACTTAAAGATAGCCCTCGAAGCTCTTAAAAGCTAAAATGGCAATCAGTCCATTCTCCTCTCTAGTGCCTTCCCAATCGATAAATATTACAGTACAGCTCAGTGTTTTTATTGTGCAGTTACGACTTAAATCTCCTCACTATCATCTAGGCCTGCTGTATTGGCGTAGCTGTTACATACAGAACTTGAGTAGTTTACAATGCAACAACAAGGCAATCAACAATGGGTTGGGTTACAAATGAATGACTCGTCAGCGAAGCCACGTGAATGTCTTGAGTCTGTAGAAACATGACAATGAATTGATTAATCGTAAAACAAACAATAAAACAAAAACTGTAGTGAATGATGAGGAATACAATCGTTACCAGATGGCAGTGATACTCAAATGACGAATTATAGCTAGCAATATTTCTGTACAGTACATAAGATTTGATTATTTTACAAACCAAGTTTGTTGTCTAACAAGACCTTTCGTAAAATGACCACTTAAGAGATGCTTGAGCAACTTTAAAGTCAACATGAAAACAAAATTATTAATTTGCAATTTGTAGCATAACTTAAAAAGTAGGTCATGCGTTTGATTCCCAGAAAGTGTGAATTGATAAAATGCAATATAAGTCGCTTCTGCTAAATGCATAAATGTAATGATTATTTGGTGCAATCATTGTCTACTTTTTCAGTGTACATTCTTAGTCGTCTTATTGATGATTATTTGGTGCATGCTATTTTATAATATTTATGATTAAACAGGGTTGTTTACATAATCTTTTAACGAAATGCAAGTTTCACCACCTTTGAAACAACTTTCCATTCCATTTTCCATTCTAGTATATAACGCCCATTTTCTAATCAAATTAAGTTTAAATGAAGTCAATTTTTTAATTTCACTTTAAAAACACGTCACATTTTGGAGGGAAAATTGGTTAACTGTCATGTTGACTTCAAAATGTCTTGAAGACCAAAAAAAACACAAGCTCTGCTTGTTTGAAATATCAGCTCGCTTCACATCCATTTTAAGAAAAAACATTTGTGTATAAAGAAAAAAATTCCGTACGACCACAACTGCATTCTGGCCTAGCGTCTTAGTAAAAAGACAAAAGGTTTCAACCTGACAGAGATCACCTCACGCTCACCTCATGTTGCAGACACATACACTGAAAGAAAGTCAAGGAGATAAATGGCAGGACGGAGACACGTATGAACAGTTAGGATGATGACAGAATGGGAGGCGGTGATGTGACACAGAGCAATGCTTTGAGAATCCATAGCACCAGTTAAATACACATAGGTTCTGAGATTGAGAAGAGAAAACATTGCACAAGTTCAGTCTAGTGAGGCAATGCAAGCACTTTCCACACATTGTCCACAAAAAAAACCCAGAGCCATGGTCGGACTCCAATGCTTGACATTTTCAGCATTACATTGAGGCAGAAGAACACATCAATCTCTACTAAGTGAGCAATCTCGAGAAGAGACCAGAGTTTGCACAACCATTTCTGTAATTCTGCTGTCGTTATTCTTGTGTTCGTTTGAAAACCCTGTCAGGAGATACAGAAAGGCACTAGGGAAGCCAGACGACATGACAAAATCCCCAAGACGAAGCTGGCGTGTGTTCGCGAGTCAGTTTTCAATCTCTATACACTTTGAAACGTACGTATAGTTTGTTTGCCCACCGTTCCCAGGTTGTTCCCAGCTTCTTGGAATTTTTTTTGTACACAAAGGAGCTCAGTCAAAAAACCTGGAACCTGAACCGAGCTCTTTCCAGTGGTTTTGATGACCTGTGGTGGCGGAGGTACATGTGCAAGGGGCTTTTAACTTTGATCCAAAGAAAATGTGATTTTGGAATAACATATCGGATCCAATGGAGAGCCCTTTTGTTTTGGATGGTGCAAGTAATGGTGTCCCGCCTCCCACTTGTCCTCAGTCTAATGCAGTGGCGCTTCATCCTTACAATGCGGATGACTTTTTCTTCGGAATTCCTAAAATTTTTCTCAGATTTGGTCAGCATTGTTATTGACCTGCTCCCCCTCCAAACTTGCCCTCGATGCCGTTGCTGATTTTTGGTTGCCGGAGAGCTCTCCGTTCGGCCGGAGTTGTGCGTGAGGACGGGAATGAGGAGGGGAGGCTAACGGGAAGGACAAGATTCCGTTCAGGGGGGATCGGGTGGAGGATTTGTCCGATTGGGAGACTCCGACAACGACGGGAGCGCTGGTCAATTCTCCTCCAAAACTCACACGGGGGTCTGCTGAACCCAAGGCGGAAAGCTGCTTTTCCTAGCGAGACAGAGAGAGAGAGGAAAGGGGAGGAGAAGAGAGAGAGCAGGCGGAGGAGGGATGGAATGATGGAAGGATGAAGATTCCGCAAAAAAAAAATAGCAAATGGAATGCGAAAGAGAGAAGTTCCCATGGCGAGAAGATCGATAGGGAAGTACAGAACAGGAAGATCAAAGCAAATGGAGGTCACGGGGTCAGAGTGAGAAGAAGAAAGAGAGATTTGAGGATTGGAAGAGCGGTAAAGGAGGAATAAAACAGGAGCGTGAGTCGCACAGCAGAGGAATGAGAAATATCCATAGAATCGCTCAGGGAAAGAGGGGTAGACAAAGAAAAGGAAGAGAGAGGGATGAGGGGGGGGGGGGGGGGATTACAAATCTGCTGTTGATGCTCTTGTGAGAAGGTGCTCACTGCAGAAGGCCAGAGTGGTTGTCAAAAACAGTGACAGAATGATTCAAGCCCTGGTTATTGGATTATCTTTGGTAAATATCCTCAAAATGTGATTTTGAATAAGAAGAGTACTATTCATCGAGCTTAATTTTGCATTAAAGGGGTCATATCATACATTATTTATTTTTTCTATTTATTTATTTTTTTGCCTACCATTTTTGGACCAAAAATATGTTTAATTTACAATTTATTGATTCATATGACATTTTCTACCCTCTTTCTTATGGAAGCACAAAGGGGGATTTATTCATTTGTCAAAAATGTAAAGTGGCAATGTATTAGTGTATTTGAATTTACATATGCCATACCCATATTTGCAACATTTGGTGCTAAATAAAAATTCAGATTCAGAAAGGAAATTTACCATTTTCTACATTGATATTTATAACTGCATTTATTCGATCAAAGGTGTCAGTAATATTATAGTATGTTATTTATAAAGAATCCTGCAAAAAATGCATCACAGTTTCCACAAAAATATTAAGCAACACTACTAATTCCAACATTTTATTATTTCCAGAAATGTTTCTAGAGCACCAATTCAGCATATTAGAATCATGTGACACTGAAGACTGGATTAATTACGCATTACAGGAATAAATTACATTTAAAATATCTTCAATATATCATTTATTTGGCTATTTTAAATTGTAATCATATTTCACAATATTACTGTCTTTGCTGTATTTTTGATCAAATAAATGCAGCCTTGGAGAGACTTCTTTCAAAAACATCTTACAGAACCTAAACTTTTGAACGGTAGAGTAATTAGCAAAAATAAAACAGAGGGATATTTTTAACATATTGATGCAACCTGAAAATGCATTTCAACGCAACTGCATTAGCATGTTCACATTCCCACTTGTCAGTCATTACATCATAGCATAACTCTTAAGTTATTTTTTTTCTCAAAAAATCTGATTGCTCATGATATGACCCCTTTAAAAGAACAGCTGGCACAACAGTGTCTGAGTGCAGTTAAAGAGACTTCTACTAAGCATGCAAGCATGCAACTGATGCAACAGTGTGATCAACTGTAAAGAACACAGTGAGAATGAATATTTATGTGAAATGTACAAGTAGGTGCTTTTAGTTCTGGTATCACAAGCATATCTTAACTGTTGTGACAGTTTGTATTTGCAACACATGTGCTTGACAGTGTTATGCCAGCCCAAAGGGCTCTAGAAACAAATCATGCATTGTTTATTTCTGTTAAAATTAGAACTCTTAGTCGAGTTAGTTTGAGTTAGAAAATAAAATTGATCCTGATTCTTAAGTTGCAACCTATCTACTATCTTATAAATCTTTTATATCAAATTTGTATTATATTGCATGATTATATATAACATTTTGATATTTTATATCAAAATTCACTTGTTTAAACCAAAACAGTATCAAATCCACTATTTAGAATTACAGGGAATTTTCACACTCAGTTAGGCTCAACACAATTCAGTTTCTAAATGTGGTATAGCGCCATTAACATGTTTACCACCAGAGTACTAATGAAAAGTAGCTAGATAAGCATTTCCACATTGAAATCAGGAAAAAAAAATTAAGGTTCTGATGCTGTTCACATCGTTTTTATAAACCTTTCAAGACTATGCGTTCACTCATATGTTCTGCGCATGTTTTGAATCTGTTTTTAATGACTTTTTTGAATCAATGATTTAAACGACTTTCTGAGAATTATTCAGTGGTTTTGAACTAATCGTTTGAATGAATGATTCAATTAATCACTTGAAGATCCAGTACTAGTTCTGTACCTGAATAAATTTTATTTTTGAATGAATCGTTTGAGAGACAATTCAATGACTTTAATTCAATGATTTTAACTACTTGTTGAGAATGGTTGTTGAACAAATCGTTTGAGTGAATGATTCAATGAATCACTCCTATATCAAGTACTAGTTTTGTACCTGAATATATTTTGTTTATGAACAAATCGTTTGAGAGACGATTCAGTGACTCACTCATGTATTTGGTGCTTTGAATCAGTGTTTTTAACAGCTTGGTTCAGAAAGATTCAGTGGATTTTGAACAAATTGTTTCAGTGAATGATTTAATGAATCACTTGCAGTTTGAGTACTAGTTTCGTTCCTTGAATCAATTATGTTTTTACACAAATTGTTTGAGATCAGTTCAATGACTCACTCTTATGTTCTGTACTTGTTTTGAATCAGTGTTTTTAATGACTCGTTTTGAATGATTCAGTGGTTTTTGAACAAATCGTTTGAGTGAATGATTCAATGAATCACTCGTATATCGAGTACTAGTTTTGTATCTGAATAGATTATGTTTTTGAAAGAATCGTTTGAGAGACAATTCAATGACTCACTCATATTCTTTGCTTGTTTTGAATCAGGGCTTTTAATGACTCGTTGAGAATGATTCAGTGTTTTTTGAACAAATCATTTAAGTGAATGATTCCATTAATCACTTTTATATCAAGTACTAGTTTCGTACTTGAATGAATTATGTTTTTGAACAAATTGTTTAAGAGACAATTCAATGACTCACTCATATTCTTTGCTTGTTTTGAATCAGGGTTTTTAACAAGTCAGTTGAGAATGATTCAGTGGTTTTTCAACAAATTGTTTGAGTGAATGATTCATTGAATCACTTGTATATTGAGTACTAGTTTCCTACTTAGATAAACTGTTTTTTAACGAATTGTTCGAGAGACAATTCAACTACTCACTCAAATGTTCTGTGCTTGTTTTGAATCAGTGTTTTTAATGACTCATTGTGAATGATTCAGTGTTTTTGAACAAATCGTTTGAGTGAATGATTCAATGAATCAATTGTATATCAAATACTAGTTTCCTACCTGAATGAATTATGTTTTTGAAAGAACCGTTTGAGAAATTATTTTATGTTTTGTGCTTGTGTTGAATTAGTGTTTTTAATGACTTGGTTGAGAAAATGATTCAGTGAATCACTCAAAACTATGTAACCTTCAATATTCTGTTATCAACCTATTGATCTATAAATATACTAAATATGTATGTTTTAGCTAATATATTATTTAGCAAACTGTAGTGTGAAAACAACCTCAAGCCCATCTCTGCCACACACGCACAAAAGATTTCAGACTTTTTGTCATGTGTGGCTTGGCTCTTATTCACAAATAGTGGAGACACTGTTTTTATTCAGCTCTTATTCTCTAATCTTACCTACAGAGGCGCAGTGCAGTGCCAAAAGCTGCCTCAGCTCATTTTATATCTAAATCATGTTCAGTGTGTTTTTCATCATGATCAGTCCTTTTCAGTGAAGTCTGCATTGGGGCGGAAACATTGGAGTTAAATCAACTTAGGCTTTAAACCTGAGGCTAAAGCATCAGAAATTCAACAAAACAACATGACAACAACATTTGCACTTAACATGTGTTGCTAACATGTTAACCGTTCTAAATATACTCACCTGTTATTTGTGTTTTACAAGAATTAAAAGTGGAGAGCTCAACTTTAATTGGTTCTACATTTTTTAACACCAAGGAATTTGCTTTGGTTCCAGACTGTTACATTAGCGAAGTGGCTAGCTTTGCTAACATAAGCCAGTCTGACTCAGTTTTGGTGCAATTTGTTTCTCTTCTCAATCAGAACCTAGCATTTGAGAATGAATATGGATTTAGAGTTGGGGAACGGAGGTTTGGATCTAGCTGCAACACTAAACAGAAAGACAAGTGATGACGACAACAGGAGCAAAGGGTGCATCTCTGTCAGAACTGCAACTCATATGACGGTCACTTTGGTCTGGAACCATTGCTTT
This sequence comes from Labeo rohita, assembly GCF_022985175.1. NCBI lineage: Eukaryota > Metazoa > Chordata > Actinopteri > Cypriniformes > Cyprinidae > Labeo > Labeo rohita. Next base: position 5,947,283 of record NC_066884.1, read on the forward strand.
TCTTTGGGTGGTCAAATCGAAGTCCCGGTTCAATTGGTCTGTCAGGTAATTTAGATTCGTTCGGATGTGTTTCTACAGCTCTTTAGGACCCAGAAACCTCATAAAACATCATCTGCAGCGAACATAATCACAAACACATTGAGCAGCACCACATACATTCACCTTTCATTTTCAATCGGCCTTTTACTTCACATGAACGCTGCATGTCTTCATTTACCCAAAAGAAACAATGCATAAAATGAGTTATTAACGCAACCATGAACATTACATTTCTATGCAACAAACTAGCGAAACAGCTACACGCCACAAATACCTACACAAGTACTTCGAGATCACCAGAAGCGCTCTAAACACCGCAACAAAAGCACGAACACACACTACGTACAAACACACTCATCCAAGATCTCATGCACGCTGATAACCCACCCCTGACCCCCGTCAGGGCGGCACGGAGAAAGATACGGAGATTTCCCACAATTCATCATCATCTGTTTCAGAGTGCAATGGTGATGATGTCGATAGAATGGACATGGTGATGAGGAGGCCTGCGCTTTGCACTGAGCCATATGCACTGCGTACCGCTACGTTAGTGTCAAATTATGCTGAAATTATGACATTTTGCATGGATGTGAGGTGAAGCCTCCTCCAGAACAATCAAACAAACAAACTCCCCCCAAAAACAGCATCTCTTTAAAACAGGACATTGCAGCAAAATGTTTTTTTCCAAATACTCAGCATTTGATAATGCAATAAAAAGCTAGCTAATGCATTACTTTCCATTAAAAAAGTAATCATATTGTGTTACTTTTTTTAGGAATAATGCAGTTACGTTGTGCTGTTTTTTTCCTCCAGACATATTTAAGCCCAAATACCAAATTATTACAGAGCATTTTTAGAAAGTTTGAGAATTTCACAATTATCTTAAGTTTATGTGGAATGTCACATTTACTTAAGATAATTTAAGATGAACAACAAACACTGTGGATTGAGACAGAGCTGTGGGAGATTCTTTGCCAGAATGTCTTACTGTACAGAATTGCTAGTCTAATTTATCAGCATATATCGATTACGTTGGCTGTAACAGTCTTTTTCTTTTTCTTTCTTTCCTTCTTTCCTTCCATCTGTAAAATCAATCTGTACCTATCTAGTTTTTCTTCTTTCATCTGTCCATCCATCTATCCATCCATCTTTAACTGTCTAGTTTCTTTCTTTCGTTCCATTTGTAACTGTCTAGTTTCTCTTTCTTTTTTCATCTGTTCATCCATCTATCCATCCATCCGTAACTGTCTAGTTTATTTCTTTCTTTTTTACCCTCTATCCATCCATCCATCTATTCATTCATTCATTCATCCATCCATTTGTAACTATCTAGTTTTTCTTTTTTCATCTGTCCATCCATCTGTAACTGTCTAGTTACTTTTTCTTTTTTCCATCTGTTCATCCATCTATCCATCCAACCATCCATCCATCTGTAACTGTCTAGTTTCTTTATTTTTCCCTCTATCCATCCATCCATCCATCTGTACCTCTCTAGTTTTTTTTCATCTGTCCATCCATCTGTAACTGTCTAGTTACTTTTTCTTTTTTCCATCTGTTCATCCATCTATCCATCATTTATCTGTGACTGTCTAGTTTCTTTGTTTCTTTTCCATCTGTTCATCCATCTATCCATCCAACCATCTATCCATCCATCATTTATCTGTAACTGTCTAGTTTCTTTCTTTATTTTTTCCCTCTATCTATCCATCCATCCATCCATCCATCCATCTGTAACTATCTGGTTTTTATTTTTTCATCTGTTCATTCATCTATCCATCCAACCAACCATCTGTAACTGTCTAGTTTCTTTCTTTCTTTTTTCCATCTGTTCATACATCTATCCATCCATCATCCATCCATCCATCCATCCATCCATCTATAACTGTCTAGTTTCTTTCTTTCTTTTTCCCTCTATCCATCCATCATCCATCCATCTGTAACTATATAGTTTGTTTGTTTCTGTCTTTCTTTCTTTCTTTCTTTCCATCCAATTTGTCTTCTTTCTTTCTTTCTTTCTTTCTTTCTTTCTTTCTTCCCATCATCCATCCATAACTATTTTCTTTGTTTCTTTCCTTCCATTCATTCTTCCATCCACCCATCCATTCATCTGTTAACTACCTAGTTTCTTGATTCTATCTGTCCATCCATCCATCCATCCATCCATCCATCCATCCGTAACTGTCTATTTTCTTTCTTTCCATCCATCCATCCATAACTGTCTATTTTCTTTCATTCCATCCATCCACCCATCCATTCATCCGTTAACTACCTAGTTTCTTGATTCTATCTGTCCATCCATCCATCCATCCATCCATCCGTAACTGTCTATTTTCTTTCTTTCCTTCCATCCATTAATTCATGCATCTATAACTGTATACTTTCTTTCTTTCTTTCTTTAGTACATCTATAGTACATTTAGTACATCTATCTGTCTATTTGTCTGTATGAATCTTCAACTTTCTCTTTAAACTCCTCAAACTGTAAGGCCTACATAAACTAAGGCTTTTTTTTCTCCTCAGATTTGAAAAAGCCAACATTTATTCTAGTTGAATTAACTCTGGCTGGGAAGTACAGCTGCATATGACTTTGTGCAGGCGAGGTGTGGTGTGTGTGTGTGTGTGAGTGTGTGTGGAGTCCAGTGTACATACAGTGGATGTGGGAGGAGACAGAGGTGGAGTGGGCGGGTCACAGTCAGGTGAGTCGTTACCTGTGCATTCGCAGTGGGACGGGCGCAAGGCGGGGCTGCACTAGGATGGACTGCCGCCTCCCCTAAGAGAAATCACCGTATCTCATCAACACACGACAGGAGAAAAGGTGAGGAGAGAATCGTGTGTATGTGAGGGTGTGGGCCTGTGCACCAATCCCAGCAGGCAAAGGGAGTGTGCGTCCGTGAGACAGGATCGGCATGCATGTGGACATACGCACGCACCCACACAAATATACATACAAATTCCTAGACAAACATTTAAATGTCCACCAAAATACACAAACCTCATCACATAAGTAAAGGGCAAACAAAATCTGCTGAAGCTCTCAGTGCCATGTTGGTCATCTTAATGATTTGGCAGCCAACATGCAGCTACAAGCTAAACAAAACTCTTCTCTACAAATACAACAGAGTAATTCTTCAGCTCTCAAAATCCGAATAATCTGCAAACAGGGACATGCTACTGGCTCAATGCACCTGATATAATAAAAGTGGCGAGAAAAACGGCAGAACAAAAACAAACATACAGCTTGTGAATGTCTGCCAAGCACATGAGCAAACACAGAACTGACAGAGACGCATCATTAAAAACTACGGGACAGTTCAAAACCAGGGCGCTTTACAAACACAAACTTCTCTCTTGCTGAAATCAGAGTGGCTTTGGCAGAGACTAACAGAGACTTTTACACTAACAGACATTTTTTAGTGTTTTTGAAAGAACTTCTTTATTTAATCAAAATGACTGTAAAAAACATAATACTGTGAAATATTATTACAATTTAAAATAACCTTTTCTATTTGAATATATTTTAATTTGTCATTTATTTCTGTGACGCAAAACTGAATTTTCTGCAGCTTTACTCACATGATGCAGAAAAAAAAAATTTCAACATTGATAATAAAAATAACTATTAACACTAAATGAGCAACAAAAATAACTAATAATAATAATAATAATAACAATAATAATAACCTGAATTCAGGAAAGTTAATAACAATAATAATAATCAAAATTCAGGAAAGTGTTTTATTTAATATATTAAAATGATATTTTATAATCTAAAATAATTCTTTTTATAACATATATTTTAAATAATATAATTATATAAATATAATATAAATATATTACTTAAAATTATTTTAGATTTAATATATGTAATCTAATATGTATAATATATAATAAAACATTTTAATTAGTAATAATTTCACCATCTGCCAAAATTGGTAATAATAACATTAATATTGATTAGTATATTAAAATTATATTTCAAAATATAAAAAAAGTATAATATAATAATATAATTATATAAATCTAAATATAATTTTATAATATATAAAATAAATAAATATATTTATACAATTTATTTATACTATTAATTTATGAATATATAATATTATATTTAATATTTTTTAATATGTGTAATATAAAATAAAAGAGAAAACATTTTAATTAGTAATAATATTTTACCAAATATTTTTAACATTGATAATAATAAGAACCATTATTAATAATCGAGCAACAAAAATAACTGATAATAACAATAATAATAATAATCTGAAGTAATGGCTGCTAAAAATTCAGAAACATGTTTTATTTAATATATTAAAATTATATTTCATAAAATAAAATAATTTATTTTATAATATATTTTTAAATTATATAATTACATAAATATAATTTTATAATATATTTATAAAATATGTAAATATATTTATCAAATGTATTTATACTATATAGAAACATAATATAAATTATTATACAAATTATTTTATAATATATTTAATATATTTCAATATGTTTAATACATGAGGATAAAAGGTGCTGTAAGGCCACTGAGCACTCTAAATGTGTTAAATGGATGTTAAAAAGCTGTTTCCTTCTGTACCCTGCAGTTTCACCTCTTCCAAACATCTTCTGATACCCACCTGAGCTTCATCTACAGAGCTGCTTTCTTTCACATGCTAATTGTATTCCTGCAGAAAAGTCTGTGCTGACTGCGCTGAAATGTCTGTCTGAGCTTCTGTCCACTCAGCAGCTTTCCAGATCCCTTGGTTATACGTGCAGCAGCTCACTCGTTTTATCTTATCTTATCTTGTCAGAAACAGGATTATTGATTTTCTTCTTTTCAAAGTCACATTGGAAGTCGATTTAAATCCAGCCAGAGCGGTCAAGCGGCATGTGCATGGACTGCAACTGCTGAGAATTTGGTGTTTGTTGTAACATACACTACAGCGATGCACCATTTATGAGAAATAAAAGCATAAAAAGAAGCGAGGGATGACGCATGGAAAGAAACAAAGCATTTGACATCCCTACAGGAGTTACTTGAGTTTAATGCTTAGCTAAATATCTCTCCACTTGAGGTAAAGTGACACTGAGCAAATGATGTGTCAGTAATGATGCAAAGACCCGCCCCCTTTTGTTACTGTTGCTACTGTTGCCAAGACAGAGCAGGTTAGTTTTTAGTTTATGACCCTGGACCACAAAACCAGACATAAGGGTCAACTTTTTTGAAATTGAGATTTATACATTATCTGTAAATTGAATAATAAACCGTTTATTGATGTATGGTTTGTTAGGATAGGACAATATTTGGCCGAGATACAACTATTTGAAAATCTGGAATCTGAGGGTGCAAAAAAAATCTAAATATTAAGAAAAACGCCTTTCAAGTTGTCAAAATGAAGTTCAGTAATAATTTTGATTGATCTTAACTAATCAAAAATTAAGTTTTGATATATTTACGGTAGGAAATTTACAAAACATCTTCATGAAACACAATCTTTACTTAATATCCTAATGATTTTTCATCCTAAATGATAATTTTGACCCATACAATGTACAAACATACCCGTGCCACTTTGGTTTTATGGTCCAGGGTCACATATCAGAAATGTTTATCCTAGACAGCAATAATAAATGGGGAGCAAAAAAAAAAAAAAAAAAAAGAAAAGAAAAGACCCTAATAATCCATTTTTAACATTGATAATAAATGTTTTTTAGAATTTCTGAAGAATCATGTGACACTGAAGACTGGAATAATGATGCTGAAAATTCAGCTTTACAGCACAGGAATAAATTACATTTTTAAATATATTCAAAGAAAAATTTCAGTTCTAATTTTCAGTTTTTTTCTTCAAATGCAGCCTTGGTGAGCATGAAAGGCTTATTGACCTATGATTTAGGATGGTTTGGCCATGTTGCTAGCATGATTTAGCATGAATTAGCAAGATGCTAGCAGGATTTAATGTGAATTAGCATGTCGCTAACATGATTTAAAAAGAATTAGCATGTTTCCACTACAATTTAACGTGAATTAGCATGTCGTTACCATGATTTAGCATGTTATTAGCATGATTTAAACATGATTAGAGTGTTGCTAGCATGTCACTAACATGATTTTAGCATGATTAGCCTGTTGCTTGCATGTCGCTAGCATGTTGTTAACATGTATTTAGCATGATTAAGAAGTTGCTAGCATATTTTAGCATTATAAGCATGCTGTTAGCTTGTTGCTTACATGTTAACATGTTTATAACATTAGTATGTTGTTGCCATGTTTTGTAGCATGATTAGCATTTTTCTAGCATGATTAGCATGTTGCTAGTATGTTTTACCGTGATTTAACATATACCTAATGTGAATGAAACAAATGTGGCTAGAAACCAGCCAAAACCATCTGATGTGGCAAACAGTTAAACCCAGTTGATTTATTTAAAAACTTGAAGTATTTGTAATAATATTTCACAAATTCCTAGGCTTTTTTTCCCTCAAATGCAGCCTTGGTGAGCATGAGAGACTGCTTTCTTACTGACCATGATTTAGGATTGTTTGGCCATGTTGCTAGCATGATTTAACATGAATTAGCATGTTGCCAGCCAGATTTAACATGACTTATGATGTTGTTAGCATGTTTTAACATGACCAGCATGTTGCAAGCATGTCACTAGCATGATTTTAACATAATTAGCATGTCGCTAGCATGTCACTAGCGTGAATCTAGCATGATTAGCACACTGTTAGTATGTTAACATGTATTTAACATGATTAGGAAGTTGTTAGCATGATTAGCATGTTGTTGGCATGTTAATATCATGTAAACATGTATTTATCACGAGTTGTCGTTAGCATGTTTTAACATGACTAGCATGTTCCAAGCATGTCACTAACATGATTTAAACATAATTAACATGTTGTTAGCATGTCACTAACATGATTTTAACATAATTAACATGTTAGTAACAAGTTTTTAGCATGATTAGCATGTTGCTAGCATGATTTTATCATGTTAAGATGTTAACATGATGTTAACGTATTTATGATTAGGCAGTTGTTAGCATGATTAGCATGTTGTTAGCATGTTAACATGATGTAAACATATTTAGCATGATTTAACATGAATTAGGATGTCATTAGCGTGATTTTAACATAATTAGCATGTTACTAGCATGTTGCTAAAATTATTTTAACATGATTAACATGTTATTACCAAGATTTTAACATGATTAGCATGTTGCTAGCATGTCTCTAGCATGATTTTAGCATGTTGTTAGCATGTTAACATGATGTTAACATATTTAGCATGATTAAGAAGTTTCTAGCATGATTAGCATGTTGTTAGCATGTTAACATGATGTTAACGTATTTAGCATGATTTAACATAAATTAGGATGTTGCTAGCTTGTTTTAACATGACTAACATGTTGCAAGCATATCATTAGCATGATTTTAACATAATTAGCATGTTGCTAGCGTGTCGCTAACATGATTTTACATGCTTAACATGTTATTAACAAGTTTTTAGCATGATTAGCATGTTGCTAGCATGTCGCTAGCATGATTTTAGCATGTTGTTAACATGTTAACATGATGTTAACATGTATTTAGCATGATTAGGCATTTGTTAGCATGATTAGCATGTTGTTGGCATGTTAATATCATGTAAACGTATTTATCACGAGTTGTTGCGAGATGTCGCTAATATGTTTTAACATGACTAGCATGTTCCAAGCATGTCACTAACATGATTTTAGCATAATTAACATGTTAGTAACAAGTTTTTAGCATGATTAGCATGTTGTTAGCATGTTAACATGATGTAAACATGTAGCTGTAAAGATTAACATTATTTAGGATGTCATTAGCATGATTTTAACATAATTAGCATGTTGCTAACATGATTTTAACATGATTAACATGTTATTAACAAGTTCTTAGCATGATTAGCATGTTGCTAGCATGTCACTAGCATGATTTTAACATGTTGTTAGCATGTTAACCTGATGTTAACGTATTTAGCATGATTTAACATGACTAGCATGTTGCAAGCATATCATTAGTATGATTTTAACATAATTAGCATGTTATTAACAAGTTTTTAACATGATTAGCATGTTGCTAGCATGTCGCTAGCATGTCGCTAGCATGTTTTAACATGTTGTTAGCATGTTAACATGATGTTAACGTATTTAACATGATTAGGAAGTTGCTAGCAGGATTAGCATGTTGTTAGCATGTTAACGTGATGTAAACGTATTTAGCACGATTTAACATGAGTTAGGATGTTATTAGCATGATAGCATGATTTTAACATAATTAGCATGTTGCTAACATGATTTTAACGTGATTAACATGTTATTAACAAGTTTTTAGCATGATTAGCATGTTGTTAGCATATTAACATGATGTAAACATGTATTTAGCATGATTAGGAAGTTGCTACAATGTTGTTAGCATGATTAGCATGTGTTTAAAAGTCTAGTAGGAGATACACTTTAAAATGTAGTCTCAGAAGAATAAGATATAATAGTAGATCAGTAAGTTGGCTTTCTCAAGCCAGTTTAATAATTTTGGACTGAAGAAGACTGAAAGTTACAGTGTGTTTTGAATCTGTACTAATAAAAAGGAAAAGCTGATTTCCTCACGACGTGACCTCATTTAGTCTCCTCTGAGTAATTAAACGTTCCTCTGGGACAGTTCAGCTTTAGCATCAGCATCAGAATTCAGTGCTACTCTTCCTCAAGTGGATCGAATCGGAGTTCTGACCTACAAATCATCATACATCAGCGATGGAAATCAGTCCTGTGAGGCATTCAGACAGGCAGAGCAAACGAGCAAAGACATTCCGACATGAACGCAGACAGACAGACACGCAAACAACGGACAGAACAGTCCAGAGGAGAGATCCAGAAGAAGAAGACAGACCTGGTCTGCGAACATCCTGGGTTTGTGCTCCGGTATCACCCCTCCCCTCAACTCGTCTTCAACAGCCATGAGTCTTCAAACAAAACAAGAGACAGAACAAGAAAAAGAAAGACATTATTAGACATTACTGAGATTAGACAATCAAAAAGAAGTGTCAAATCATCGCTAAAAGCTTTGGTTGTGGTATAAACTGCAGTCGTTTCGCTTTCAGCTGATTTGGTCCAATCTGGAAAGCGTACTGAGAAATCCCATCAAAAAGTATCTCACATTATGTCACATAATGACATATTTCCATCATCCCATGGGAATAAGAGAGCTGATAAATGAAAATAGGCCACGTTGTACGCTTCTAACAACGGCCGCCACTCTTACTGGCAGCTTATTTGAGCAATTACACGCCATTGAAGTGGCCGCCAGCGCGCATCAAAGTGACGTTCGGCTTCGTATACAAAACAGGGATGTTTTCATATCCCCACATGAGCATTTCCTCTCTGGAAGTCATTTGAGAGACTGTTTTTAGCCACAGGCGGTGGCAGAACACACCTCTTTAATAGGCCCAAAACTGGTGTGATTATCACGTTTTGTAAGGAATGGTGTGTTTTGCGATGTCTGGTTTGATATATGTTGACAAGACAATATGATTGACAGGATGATTGACATTTAATGCATGCATTTGGTTTAAATATGAAAGATTTCATTGCACAGTCGTTTTGGTGAAAGATCTGATATTGTTTTGATGTATACTGATATGAAAGAGTCATTTTATTGCAAGTACAGAATAAGTTACTTATTGCATAAGTAAATAATGAATTCCACAGCTTAGGTTTAAAACAATGCGATTGGATATTTTATTCCATTGAAAAATGTACATGTACAAATGCAAAAGTAATAAAAATGAACAAAAACAAAATTAGAGACAAGTTTAGTGCTTCAGGACTGCTAGAAAACACAGAAGCATCCATTTTATTTCATGTCCGCTCATGTCTGTCACAACAATGTGATTGTTTATTAACAAAGGTCAGACAAAGGGTCACGGGGTCAGACATATTTCAGGGGTCATGAAAGGGAATCATTGTGCTATTTAACACTGCTACAGTATCATATTTATTGCACAGTTTGGCTACAAGAATTATATATTTTGTATACAGAATATATATTTTCAATGCTCTATATTTCTGAATAAATAGCTTTTATAAGAATTTATAGAGAAGCAATGTCTGTTATTGGTTTCTAACAGTAATACACATTTTTATACATCAATATCTGAAGGCTAACAATGAAAAACTAACTTTAAAAAGGCTTTTTTTCAGTGCAAACAGTCCATATTTTTTTAATAGGTTGTTTATATCACATTGCAAAAAGATTTTCTAAGAATTCATTTCAGTTCTAAATTTGTTTCTTGAACTATAATTCATATCTCTATGTTTATTTCACAAACAGCACCACACAAAATAAGATATTTATTTCACAGCGTGCCTGTATCACAACTCACTTACCTCATGGTTAATATTTTATACTGCATCTTCTTGATATTGCACATGAAACATAATACTGAAACATACTGAACACTGATTTGTTGTGTTGATATTTATCTGTGAAGCTGAAAACAAGGTCATATTTCATCTCAAAAAAGAAATTAAAAGAAGTAAACGAAGCATATTTTGCACTGTGACAATTTTGTCTTACATTTGTGTAATGAAATAAGTGTAAATTTAAGGCAGCACAACAAATATTATGACATACAAATATTTCAATTGAAATAATATACAAATTATTAATTTGTAATTTTTTAAAAAATATATAATTATTGTAATTATTATTGTAATTATATACATATACACACACACACACACACACACACTGCTGTTCAAAAGTTTGGGATCAGTGAGATTTTTTTTTTTTTTTTTTTAAAGAAGTTATGCTCATCAAGGCTATATCTATTTGATAAAAAATACAGGGAAAAAATGTAATTTTGTGAAATATTATTGCAATTAAAAAAAAAACAGTTTTCTATTTTAAAATACTTTAAAATATAATTTATTCCTGTGATCAAAGCTGAATTTTCAGTATGGTTACACCAGTCTTCTTCAGCGTCACATGATCCTTCAGAAGTCATTCTAATATGCTGACTTATTATCAATATTGGAAACATTTGTGCTGCTTAATATTTTTTGGGACCTGGGATACTTTTTTCAGGATTCTTTGATTAATAATAAGTTAAAAAGAACAGTGTTTATTTAAAATAGAAATTTTGTGTTACAACATACACTACCTATTCAAAAGTTTGGGGTCAATACATTTTTAAAACATTTCTTTTTTAAAAGAAATTAATACTTTTATTCACCAAGGATGTGTTAAATGGATAGTAAAGACTTATATTGTTATATTAAGCAGCACAACTATTTCAACACTGATAATAAATTAACATATTATTACTATACATATTATTATTTCATATTATTATGATTTCTGAAGGACCATGTGACACTGAAGACTGGAATAATAGCTGATGAAAATTCAAAATAGGAAACCAATATTAGAAATTGCAACAATATTTCACAATATTACTGTTTTTTCGGCATGTTTCATCAAAAAACAAAAAACAAAACAAAAAAAACAGCCTTTTTAAGCGCAAGAAACTCCATTAAAAATAAATAAAAATAATAATAAAAAAAAACTTTTCTATAGCAGTACAGCAGTATATTATATATATATATATATATATATATATATATATATATAAATAATGTAAATTTCCTACCATAAATATATCAAAGTTACATTTTTGATTAGTAATATGCATTGCTATATATATATATATATATATATATATATATATATATATATATATATATATGAGGGTCATATATATATGAGATTGTATTTGTTGTGCTGCCTTAAATGAACATGTTTAGTTTAAATTTGGAGTGAAACATGACCTTGACCAGGTTTTGTGACAAAAAGCCATGAATTGAAATATTAGGAATCACATATGAGGCTTGTGTTTGAATATATGCAAACACAAGCCTGTTTCTGCAGTTCTAAAGTTTCTGAAGAAATATCCAAATGAATCCTCTTGACACTGAGACTGATATTCCCGCAAGGCCTGAACAACTGAAAGCCAAATGTGATGAGGAGCGGCTGACACATGAGAGCGCTGTTCTTGTGATAGCACATAGAGATATGGAGAACATGAACATCTGAGATATGATCTATTCTGATGTGTAAGACACTTTCATCACACAGTATGTTCCAGAAAACACAGTGAAGAGAGAAAATGCAGCAGGCAGTTCAGGAAGAAAGACGATTCTGGGTATTTTCAAGATGTTCTGCTACAATCACTGATGGTTATTTGGAAAAGAAATCGCCAGCACCTTTTTCTGTTTTCAAGATATACAGGTAGAAGCCAAACAAAGGCTTGTTTAAACATTATTATTGCAGATATGCTGAAATCAAATCACCCTAATGAATGAAAACATAATCATTTACACACCTTCATCTCATTCTTAAACCTGATTTATATATATATTTATATATTTATTCAATTTCTTCAGGTTTGGAATGACATGAGGGTGAACAAATAATCACAGAATTTTTATTAATGCATAAATGATCTGTAAGAGTTTTTGCAGATGGCAATTTTTCTTTCTGAGCAAGTTATTTAAACATTAGCATTTCATGAACCAACTTTTCTTTTCAGCTCAAGCACTGTCCATGTCAAAGTTGTTTCCTCAGACGGCACCACACTTAAAATGACACATATACTGCAAACACACGACTGCCTCCGTTACAAACACATCCCGTTCATCCTGAGATCATTCCAGTATTGCACTAATACACGTCAAGGAAGGAAGAGACTCGATGATTTATATTTTTATGCCCTTTTGGGAGTAAGAACCGGGTCTCTCTTCACCATCTGAGTGTCTTGACTCTGTGTCTTCATTCCTAGAATTGGATTGAAACAGCAATATACTCTGTGACACAGAATATGCAGTAAGTGCTGCATTACAGGAAGTTACATCATCATTTCATCAACCAATGGGTGGGGTGATGTCATTTATAACAGTGAACAAAATATTGGAAGATGGGTCTCTGTAGATTCACACAGCTGAAGAGAATCCAAATAACATACAGTAATAAAAGTGATGAAGTGAAACAGAACAAAACCACAACAAGGAAATGAACCCAGTTCATCAACTAAAAGTAGCTTTGTGAGGACACACAAATATGGCAGTTACAAGACTGAGACGTCCATGTTAAACTATGACAGTGGCACAATTCAACATAAATGGAAATCGCTCTAGAAAACCCCTTATAAGATCTATAAAACATATACAGTGAGCCTAAAAAGTATCTGCGTCATTAGAAAAAAAAAAATGTCTGAATATCAAACAAAATATAAAATAATGCAAATTATAAATTAATTTAAAAACTGTTAATCAAAAAGTAATTAAAACAATTAATATATATATATATATTTATTTTTTTTAATTAATTTTAATAAAAATGTAATAAAATTAATTAAAATTTAAATAGATACTTTAATTCAGCAAGTATACATTAAATTGATCAAAAGTGACAGTAAAGACATTTCTAAAGTTACAAAAAAATGATATTTCAAATAAATGCTGTTCTTTTGAACTTTCTAATTATCAAATAAATAAGCAAGTAAATATCAACTAGCTTTAACAAACTTTCAAAATACTATTAAAATCTATTTAAAAAATAGTATTAAGCATTGGTGAGTAACAAAAAGCATAAAAAATATAGATATAATAAAGCATAAAAGATTTAATTAAATGAATTTAAATTAAATTAAAAAAATGGAACTACAAATAAACATAAAAATATAGATATAATAAAGCATAAAAAAACTTAATGAAATTAAAATGAATTAAAATTAAATAAAACATGTAAATAAAAGTAAAGCTAAATAGAAGTACAAATAAACATCAAAAATTGTAATAAATAAATGGAATCATTTGTGGAAATTAAAATGAACAAGCTATTATCCATTATATCTATTTAATAAATTGTTCAAATGTTATTTAAATATGCAAAAAAGGTATTGAAAGTTTTAAAATATAAAGAAATGAAATCATGTAATAAAAGTAAAACAATAACATTAAAATGGAATTAGAAATTAAACAATTAATTAAAAATAAAATGTATTTAATTAAAAAAAAAAATTATAATGCTAAAAGAGATTTCTATTTCAAATAAAGGCTGTTCTTTTGAACGTTATAATTGTAAAATAAGTAAATAAATAAGAAGCATAAGAAAATATGAAGCAGTGGTAATAATAAATGTTTCTTGAGTAGCAAGTCAGCATATTAGAATGATTTCTGAAAGATCATGTGACACTGAAGACTGGAGTAATGATGCTGAAAATTCAGTTTTGCAACACATGAATAAATTACATTTTAGAATATATTTAAATACAAAACAGTTATTTTAAGTTTTAATAATATTCACATTATTACTGTTTTTACTGTATTTTTAATCAAACAAATACAGCCCTAATGAGCATAAGACTCTTTTTTTAAAAACATTAAAACTTTTGATTGTATATAAAGCACTTTATTTTTTAAATCACTTTTTGTGAAATGCTTTTGCTTGAAAGTTGTGCCTGTGCTATATATTATTTTAAATGAATGCCACTAGATTTGACATTTTTATATTTTGTTATCTAACACAATGACATTCAGACATTTTTAAGTTTGGTTTAAATGTGCAAATACTTTTTCCGGCCACTATTTCTAAACAGCGTTACATAAGGGGTCTTTGTCAAATGAACTGAGGTAAATACGCAGCGAGTGTGATTGCGTAACCAGCGCCCAGTGTTTTTCCAGCCTCTTTTTTTCCATATTACCTGTCAATAATTCCTTTAATTTGGTTGTCTTTCTCCATCTGCTGCTGTCTCAGTCTCCTCTCGCTGTCCTCCAGTCGGCTCTGATACTGCAGCAGGATTTTATTGGTCTGCTGCTCCTGAGTTAACAGCCTCCTCTCATACTCCTCCAGCTTGCGGTGTGACATCATCAGACGCTCCTTCAAAGAGTTGATCTCCTCCTCGTATTCACGCACCTGCGTCCAGAGAAGAGATGAGGATGGCAGGCATGTTATCAGAGCAGATGTTACGCTCATCTTGATGGCTTCGATGAGACAGTAAGGTAATAGGTTGGTGAGTCAGTTACTAAAAGTGTCGAAAAGTTTTAAAAGTGCTAACATTTTTTAAAAATAATTCAATAAAAAAACAAACAAACATTCAAACTAAATAAAAATTAATTTGGAAAAATACATAAAAATAAAATTAAAAGTAAAAAATCTAAAATATTAATTGAATAATTTTTGTTTAAAATTATAATTAACAAGGTATTATTAAACTTTCAAAATGCTATTAAAATCTGGGGGAAAAAAAACAGAAAGGTAAAACCCACTACTTTTTCATGTATTAAATAAAAGTTTTCATTAAAAGTAAAATAAATAAATAAAATTACACAACAAATAATACAAACAATAAGTAAAAATTTTAATTAAGTAAAAATGTAATAACAAAAATAAATAAAAATCTCAAACATTTACTAAAACTAAAATCTTAAAACTATCTAAAAAATCCATTCCATTAAAAGGCTTTAATAAACTTTCAAAATACGATTAAAATCTAAAAAAATATATATATATATATAATAATAATAATAAAATAAAAATAAATAAAAATACACAGTAAGGTAAAAAGGTACTTCATTGCATTGAAAGTATTAAAAATACTTTTAAAATCTGGAAAAAAAACAGTAAGGTAAAAAAAAGGGTACGTCTATGTATTAAAAGTATTAAAAAATAAAAGCAAAAATAAAGGTTCTAATCAAAATGGAAAAAAAAAAAAAAAAAATCTAAATTACACAAAAAAATACAAAAATTAAATAAATACATTAAATAAAAATGTAAATAAATAAATAATAAATATAAATAAAAATCAAATTCAAGTAAAAAACAAACATTAATTAATTTTTTTTGAAGATTAAAAATATAATTATAATTAAATATATGTAATATAATTAAAAAGGTATTACCCACTCTATTAAAAGGCTTTAATAAAATGTAAAAATACTATTAAAATCTATGAAAAAAAACAGTAAAGTGAAGAGAAAACCTACTTCTGTGCATTAAAAGCATTAAAGAAAAGTTCTTAATAAAAGTTAAAAAAAATAAAATAATAAAATTAAATGTTAAAAAATAATACAAAAATTGAATAAATTAATAAATTACTTAAATTACTAAAAATGTAATAAATAATAAAAAAATAAAAGTAAATAAAACTAGTTAAAAAAATAAATGTAATCAATTTGTAAAAACTGTAATGACCAAGATATTTTTCATTACACGGCTAATAAACAATAATGTCTAATAAAAATATAATTAAAATATGCAAAAAGTAATAAAAAAAAAGGTAATAAAGTACTCCTAGTGTCCAGGATCGATGATACACTAAAAGTTTAAAATAATATTAAAAGTCTTAAAAAGTATTAGAAGCATTAAAAAGTATTTAACAAAAGTCTATTTTAATATATTAAAAATAAAATGAAACGGTGAAAAACATGAAAAAAGTATTAGTAAAATAAACTTATTAAAAACCCAGAATAACTTTATAGATAAGACATTATCTATTCAATTTAATTAACATTCAATATGTAAAAAAAGGTATTAAAAAAGTATATATAACCAGGATATTCTTCAAAAATGTATCTTCTGTGAGAAATAAAGACTAAGAAAGTAAGTCACACAGGTTTAGAAATAATACGAGTTTTCATATTTCTGTAGCTCAGCCGTTTTCAAAACAGTGTGGTTTTCCAGTAATGAGCAACTTTCAGAATTCTGGCCAAAATTCGGGAACTCACAAGCAATCATGATTTTGCTCCCTGCAGCTTTTCCACAAGGAGCGTGTCATTCACGCATGAAAATGTTGCCTAGACGGGCGACTAAAGTTAATGCAAATGAGCAAATTCTCCTTTCAAACCACACAGGAATAAGAAAATGTGTTTAAAAACGCTGATTCATAGCTGAAGATGAACCTGTCCTTTAATGGGCACGCTGTGAAACAACGAAAAGCGGTCGCGTGTCACCTCTACGCACAGAACAGAGGGTCAAGAGCAGCCGGGACGTACTGATTGAAAGCCCATGCTGCTCTCTCCTCAAGTCTGTTTACTGCAAAAGGCTGCTCATTCTCATTTGATATTTAAATAATGCATAAATGAGGCCACCAGCACCATCTGTTGCAGAGGTGAAAGACATGATATGCATTTCCTTGACACTTGTGTGCCGAGGTGAGAGACACAACTGCACTACGACAACAGAGAGTCCTGTGGCGCATTTGCATAAGGACAGGAAGAATAAAGCTTGAGAAACTTTTTGGGGTTAACTAACCCTTTAATTCACCCTAAAGTGGTTCTAAGTGAAAGCAGCTTTCTGTCTGTCTAAATATAATAAACCCACAGCACATATCTAGTATAGCTAGTTGAGTAAGAGAGAAACACACCCTGTCCAGACGCGACTCGTCCATGCTCTTTGAATACTCCTTGAGTTTGTACTCCTCTCTGTCGATGCGGGAACTCTCTATGTCAGCAGAAAGATGGGGCATGTTGGACACCCAGGCGACTGTTCGCTCAGAGGCAGGGGTCGGGGGGTTGAGAGTGGATGGAGATTGGGAAGAGCCCTGAGGAAAAGAACAAAACAAGGTGTAAGTGTGGAAACAGATATTTGGACTGCATCTTTAATATTTACACTACACAGATTTTTATGTTTTTAAAAGACGTCTATTCTGCTCACCAAGGCTGCATTTTTTAAATCAAAAATACTATAAAAATAGTAATAGTTTGAAATATTATTACAATTTCAAATAACTGTTTTCTATTTGAATATATCATAAAATGCAATTTATTCCTGTGATGCAAAGCTGAATTTTCAGCATCATTACTGCAGTCTTCAGTGTCACATGATCCTTCAGAAAACATTCTAATATGCTAATTTGCTGCTCATTTTTTAAATTTTTATTAATGTTGAAAACTTATTGTTGCTTAATATTTTTGTAAAAACTGTGATACATTTTTTTCAGGATTCTTTGATGAATAGCAAATCCAAATGGAAAGCATTTTTTAAAAATACAAATCTTTTGCAACAAAAAATTTGTTATTATGCTACTTACAATTACATTTTGGCTTTAATAAACTTGCAAAATACTATTAAAATCTAAAATCTAGTAATTAAAATTACATTAAAAATGAATTAAACAAATAAAATTAACAAAAAGAAAAAGTAAATAAAAGTAAAAAAAAAAAAGTATCAGTTAAAAAATAAACTACATTTTTTTGTGAAGACTATAATTAACAAGATATTACCCATTAAATGGCTTTTTTTTTATTAAAATCTGCAAAAAAGCATTAAGTCTTAAAAAGTTTTAAAAGTATTCAATAACAGTAATAAAATAAAATTAAAATTACATAAATTACAATTATTAAATTAAATATAAAAGAAAAGTAAAAAGAAAAGAAAAGAAAAGAAAAGAAAAGAAAAGAAAAGAAAAGAAAAGAAAGTATAATAAATAAAATAATATATTTTGGCTTTAATAATTTTTAAAAATATAATTAAAATCTGCAAAAAAGTATAAAATCTTAAAAGTATTAAAAGCATTAAAAAGTATTTAATAACAGTAAAATAATAATTTAAATTACATAAATTAAATAAAAATTAACAATTAAAAATAAAATAAAAACAAAAAACTAAAAAGTAGTAGTAAAAGTATTTAAAAAAATAAACAATATAATTTGTGAAAATCATAATTAACAAGATATTATCCATTAAATAGCTTTAATATATTTTCTAAATGTAATTAAACTCTGCAAAATAGTATTAAAGCCTTAAAAAGTATTAAAAGCATTAAAAAGTATTTATTAAAAGTAAAATAATAAAATTAAAATTACATAAAAATGTATTAATTAAAAATAAAATTAAAAATGAATGGAAAAATTAGAGTGTTTTTATCACAAAAGTAAGGTATTTTTAAAATGTGAACAATATTTTTGATTTTGAGGGGTAAAAATATTGCCTTCTTTTAAGATATTGTTAAATGCAAAGAATAAATGTGAAAAACTCCCTGTATATATAGCTAAATAAACCTTTATTTAAAATGATCTCATTTATAACTGTTTTCTATTCGGATAGATAAATTATGATTTTTTTTTTTTTGTTTGTTTTTGCTAGCTGTATTTATTAAATATTAAAAAAGTGTTCAAGTTTGATGTTGCCACTTTAACAGGATCCTCATTATTTTTGTTTTAATAAACTAAATTATTGCCCATTTAATGGCTTTAATAAATTTTTAAGGTCCCCACTTTTTCCCCAGATGTTCCAACGCAAGATTTGTCAATAATTTTATAGAGATCACACACAAAATGTAATATCTAGCTGATGAAATACTAGACAAAGACACACGTTCGATAATGAGTAATGGTTTCTGATTGGAACACCTGTTTGCTCATGGTAGGCTTGAGCAGATGCTGTTGCTGGATCTGCTGCCGTTCCTGATGTGATTTGGATTGCTGCGTGGACTGCGGCGTCCCGCCCTGAGAGCCCTGGGACCCCTGGCTCTCTCTGGTGGAGCTCTGCTGATGCGGCAGGCCAGGCGGGGTGCTGTCTTTGACGGAGAGTTGCTGCCGAGGACCCTGCTGCCGGCCCCCGAAGCCGGACTCCGGGGACTGGAGCAGGTTTCCGCTCTGCGGCCTGGTTTTGCCCGCAGGAGCGGCGGCGGCAGAACTCACGGAAAGCTGATGCGAGGGTTGCGATTTCATGCGCTGCGTGGGAGGAGCCATGGAGCTTTGACGGACAGGCTGAACGGTGGAAGGAGGCGTGGCGAGCGATGAATGAGATGTGCCGGTCTGCGATGCCATGCCTGCCATCTGCTGCTGCTCCTAGTCGTGAGACACATGCTTAAATAACAACCACCAATCTACCCAGTACAGTAAGTACTACATTTATTAAGTAAATAATCTATTATATAATCTATTTATGCTTATTTTGTAAAGCAAAATAAGCATAAATAGAATGCTGCAGGAGTTATGCATCTTTGTAGGGCAAACTGAAGTTCACATAGGATCTGTGACCAGAGAAGTTTAAGAATCTATAGTGTTTCATGCTTAACTTCTTTAGTCCATTTTGTCCACTACTGTCACCTGAGTTTTGGTTCCTTGCCTCTGTTGCCTTTGGCTTGCTGAGTTGGGGCTTAAAAGGTAATTAACATTCAGAAATAGTATCAAGTTTCGAACAAAATTGAGCTGGATAAAGACACTGTCTTCAGTATATCTGCTTTGAAGTTGTTTCATAATTGATGCATAATGACAGAAATTAATTAAGCTAAATAATGACACTATTATCTTCTGCAGAGCTGCTGTATTTTTTAATCAGATTTGTTTTTTAATTGACACTGGCTGTTCGTGTGTTGAATTGAATCAACACTGATTCAATTCATATTGTATACAGTGTTATATAAACAAACATGCATAGAAATTGCGTTTTTAAGACGTTAAATCATGAGGCAGGTTTTATGGTTGTATTTTATGACATAGAATAAAACCATAAATAACCACAGGCCCATAAAAACATTTTATATACACTGTTGATCAATAGTTTGGGATCCGTAAGATTTTTAATGTTTTTAAAGAAGTCTCTTATGCTCATCAATGTTCCATTTATTTGATGAACAAAAAGGGTAATATTATGAAAATATTATTGCAATTTAAAATAACAGTTTTCTATTTTAATGTGCATTCAAATATAATATGTCTGTGTTGCAAAGCTAAATTTTCATCAGCCATAACTCCAGTCTTCAGCGTCATTAGAATGATCCTTCAGAAATCAATTCTAATATGATGATTTATTATCAATGTTGAAAACAGTTTTTTTTTCTTTAAAAACATAAAAACTCTTATGATCCCGCGGCAGTGTGTGTGAGTTTATGTATGTGTATATATATATATATATATATATATATATAAAATCCACAAGACCAGAGAGTGTCCCATTTCTCATTTTATGATAAAGATGATGGTGCTCTTGGGCTTCTTTGTACCATTTGATCATAGATACATTTACTTAAAGGGGTCCTATTATGCTCTTTTACAAAGTCTTGATTTTGTTTTGGGGGTGTACTAGAACATGCTCTATTCTAAACACATTATTTTTCACATAATTTACATTATTACAATACCTTTCTCCCCAGTCTGGCACAAATAGCTCGATTAGTTCCGGATTTAATGAAGCCAAGCCTTCCGAAACAGGAAATGTGTTGTGATTGGTTAGCTCTCCCAGTGCGTTCCGACTGGCGAACACTTTATTAGACTTTATTAGACTCCGATTGCATTCGTTTGAAAGAAGGAAGTCATATACATTTAGGATACATGGAGAGTGAGTAAATAATACACTACAGTAGTGTTGAGTCCTATCCTCAGCCTGTGAGATCGCAGATACATGATGTTATTGTGCTAATTTATTTAATTATTTTACATATTTAGTTTCATTGCCCGAAACCAGCTCCAGCATAAGGCTAAAAGCAGCCTAACATTATCAAAGAACATCATCACTGATTAGCCTAGCCTATTCCAGTGTAAGTTTGTGCATTTAAAAAAAAAAAACGCTCACATTATAAGTGAAGCTAGCGTTATCTACACTGTATGATGAATAAATCTCTTTTCACACACTGCACTCGTCTGCAGTGCGTTACGGCTCCGACGCGGCACCGGAGTAGATCGCAGCTTCGGCATGTGTTTCGACCCCCTGTACTGCACACGTCTGCGGCGCATTACTGCTCTGAAGCGGCCACTCTAGTTAATGCTTGTGTTTATACTCGCCACGCTGTGGCTCGTTGAAGTGGTTCTCCACACTGCATTGCTAAAGTTAGGCTAATCCCCCACCTCGTCCCTACACACCCCCAACAATTTGAATTTCCGTAGGCGGGATTTAATTTAATGATATTCTAATGTACTGCGTTGTGACATCACTGCACGCGGAAAACAAACGCTGTAGTCCAAAGGAGCCGTTCATTGTAGTTCTTCAAAAGAGATTTTTTTAAAACGAAATATCTCCTTTTGGAGTGGACTTTGAGATTTGTAACTTTGTAGATCCTTTTCATGCCCAAAGATACATACCACACACTGGCTAAAATTCAAAGAGTGAAAAAGCATAATAGCACCCCTTTAAGAAGCAAAATGACACAAGATATTAAGTCTGTTTTCTGAAAATTGTATCAAAATTAAGTGAGTTTATTTTTAAAACAAGAACAAATATCTGCCATTGGGGTCAGATCTATCTATTTAATTCAAAGGGAAAACAAGTTAATTTTTCTAACCCCACTGGCAGATATTTGACACTTAAAGGAGAAGTTCACTTGCAGAACAAAAATTTACAGATAACTTACTTGTCATTCAATTAATGGGAGTTTATTGACATACCCCAACTGTACTGAACCGGAATAAACAGAGTTCACGCAGAGCTAGACAGATGTGCATTTGAGGTTAAAAAGTATAGAAACTGTAATTTCTTTCTTTCTTTTTTTTTTTTTTTTTTAAATAATCAATCGTTTAGCTAGATAAGACCCTTCTTCTTCGGTTGCGATCGTTTAGAGCCCATTGAAGCTGCATTTAAACTACACTTTCGAAGTTTAAACTAACGGGCACCACAGAAGTCCATTATATGGAGAAAAATCCTGAAAAGTTTTCCTTACGACTGAAGAAAGAAAGACATGAACATCTTGGATGACAAGGGGGTGAGTAAATTATCAGTTAAATTTTGTTTTGAAATGAACTTCTCCTTTAATTTTAATACATTTTCAGTAAACAAAACATCATATTGCTTCTCAACTAAATGATTTTTAAAAATGTTTGCATTTTTGTACTGGAAGACGAAAATATATATATTTTTTTTACAGTGGAGAACTTCTATATTAAAATCAAATTGATACTCTACCAAATGCCTTTCCAAAAGCAAATAAAAACAGTCCAGAAAAGGAGCTCCTCCATGGCTTTTGACCATGGTACCACCATACCTTTTTGCAATAATGACTATGTTAAGATCAAAATGATGCCAGTAAAAACGGTCAAGAAAATACCTGCATGTGCATGGAGAGCTGGCGTCGGCCGTATTCGCTCTGGTTATGGCGGCTGTAGTCGTCGCTGTAGCTGTGGGAGTGAATAATGCTCGGCTGACCCAGATGAGGGCCGGGCCTGAGGGTGGAGAGGTCCTCGCTTCGGGAGAAACCGCCGTGGGCGAACTGCGGGATGTAAGTGGGGTGAGAAGCGTCCGGCTCCGGGGCGAGCAGGAGAGGAGGAGGAGGTTGAGCTCGACTGTGCTGGTGGTGAAGCTGAGGCCCATCAGCAGCCAGGTGGAACAGAGGGTTCTGGAAGGAGAGGGGGTAGCGGAGGGCGGCGGCTTGCTGCTGTTGCTGCTGGGACAGCGAGTCGGTGGTGGTTCCCATCTGGCTCAGCTGGCTCAACCTCAGACCGCCGGACATGCTGGAACCCCCGGATCCGGCCGACATACGCCCTCCGGCGCGCAGCTGACCTCCGAGGCCTCCTCCCAAGCCCGCGAGCCCACCGTAGCTGCCGAGGCCGGCAATCGAGGCCTGGGAAGAGTTGAGCATGTCCCCCATAGACTGCAGGTTAGAGACGCTGTTCATTCTTGAGTCCTGGAGGTCCATCATAGAAACATTTTCATTAACACCTAGAACCCTAGGGCGAGAACGATGCAGATACCCGCCGTGCGCAGCAGGTGTGGCCGGTTATGAACGTGCCTTGACAGCATGTGTGTATTAAGGAATCATTCACCCAAAAATGAAATTTCTGTCATTATTTACTCATGTTATTTATAGCCCATATGCTGCTTTTTTTTTACTGAAACATAGAAGGAATATATGTTTTTTTTATTATTCCTACTGTATGCTTTTTATGCATAAAAAGCCAGGTTGTCCTAGTAATAATGTCAAAATTTTTAATGATATAAATATAGTATATAATATGTGACTCTGGACCACAAAACCAGTCATAAGGGTCCATTTTTTGAAATTAAGATATATACATCATCTAAAAGTTGAATAAATAAGCTTTCCACTGATGTATGGTTTGTTAGGATAGGACAATATGTGGTTGAGATACAACTATTTGAAAATCTGGAATCTGAGGGTGCAAAAAAATCAAAATAGTGAGAAAATCACCTTGTTGTCCAAATGAAGTTCTTAGCAATGCGTATTACTAATCAAAAATTAAGTTTTGATATATTTAAGGTAGAAAATTTACAAAATATCTTCATGGAACATGATCTTTACTTAATATCCTAATGATTTTTGACAGAAAAGAAAAATCTGTCATTTTGACCCATACAATTTTTTTTTGGCTATTGCTATAAATATACCCATGCTACTTAAGACTGGTTTTGTGGCCCAGGGTCACATATTATATATAACATTTAAATAATGTTAATAAATAATTATAATCAGCTTTATAGGATAAAATAAATTGAACTGAACTCAAAATGAACATAAAACACTATGTAAAGCACCATAAAAAAATATTCATATAACTTAAATTTTTTTTTTTTCAATGGTTCAAGAAATAACTCAAATTGATTTTTTTTCAAAAGCTCATTTAAATGTGTCATGTTTATATTGTGTAAAATATTGTAATTTTTTGGATTTTTTTTTTTTCAGATGAGTTTTTTGACATGAAATTTACAGCATATCAAAAAATAAATAAATAAATAAATAAATAAAAAAGACACCAAAATGTCTAAGTAATAATGTCAAGATAAATGACATATACCAATATCATTTTTAAAAATGTTTTTAAATAATCAGCACTAGCTTATATAAGAAAAAAGAAGTTGACTGAATTCAAAATAGACACAAAAAAACACCATAAAAGCACCATAAACAATTCATAATAATTCATATGAATTATTATTGTTACACTGTGTAAAATATTTCCATTTAAAAATCATGTAGAGTTTACAGATTATAGCCTATACACAGCATATTTGAACAATTAAATAAGAATTCAAATAAAGAAGACACCCAATTGTCCTCATAATAGTAATACTCAAGATAAATGTTATATAATTGTTTAATTATTTAAAAAATGTCAATGAATAATTAAGAAAAATAAATTTAACTGAATTCAAAATAGACAAGATAACTTAAATTGATTTTAGTTCTGTATGAATAATTTAGATGTCATCACATTATATTTAAGTGTTATTGTTACTGTTTATTGTGTAAAATATTTCTAATGAAAAAAAGTCATGTATAATTTGCTGATTATACTTTATACACAGATGTTATTTACAGCATCTTAAAAATAATATTTTTTTATTATAGATAATGAAATTAAGAACGAAAGAAAAATTGTCCTAGTAATAATGTCAAATAAAATTATTTAATTGATAAAATATAACATTCTACATATACATATATATATATATATATATATATATATATATATATATATATATATATATACACACACACACACATATATACACACATATATATATATATATATATATATATATATATACACACACACACACATATATACACACATATATATATATATATATATATATATATATATATATATATATGTATATAAACAGTTATATGACAAATTCATTTTCAGTAGCTTTTATAGAAGAAAAATATATTTAACTCAATTCAAAACCTTTGTAGCTAAATTTTTAAATTAAAAAATAATAATAATTCTGAGACTTATTTTTTGAAGCTAAAGCACCTCTGAAATAGACTACATAATTAAAATTATTTAAAAAATCATTTGAAAAAAAAAAAAAAACTAACATGGCAGGTGGCATTCGTATGTAATTATTTAATTTTTTTAAATGAATAAAATTAAATCTGCTAAATCTTACATTTCAAGAAGACCTGGAATATAGTGCACTAATAATATGTACTACCTTTATAGTGCTTTTTTGACAGCATTAGCCACAATGAAAAATGCACGTGATGCAATTTTGCAGTAAATACTCACAGAATTTACATTTTTGGGCGAACTATTGATTTTTTTGCATGTCAGGACCCTGAATCGCAAATGGTGATGCAAGATTAACGTAAAGAATCTCTAGCGTATGTACTGACTGCACCCACATCATCTCGTTGCCCTCTTTCCATGCTTGGATGGTATTTGACTCTGCAGTAAGCAGGTCAGTGGCGCTTCCTTCTCCCACAGGAACAAAGCCAACCCTCAGAAAAGCTGGTGAAACGTGCGCTAGGGAGCGAGCTGTTATTCACATGAGAATTTGGACCAGACAGCACTGACCATAGCCATTAGAAAGATTTCTAAATGTAAGGGGCAATTATTGAATCAGAACCCCCCACCCTATCAGAAGCACTGCTCTATGGGACTTACCTTTGGGTCTGGATCAGTAATATCAGAACTGCTAGTACAGTACGCTGGACTGGAGCGGGCCAACGGGGGACGGGCGACGTAGAAAACGTCTTTAGATGAGGCTCGGTGAGGATGATCGCGGTCCGTAAAACCCCCCATTCCGGCACGGGACTGAGGGGCGCCGCCACTGGACATGGCAGAGGTTGGAGAGGGCAGGCGAGTGATCTCGACTGAACTATGTGAGATATGACAAAGTTAACAAGCAATATTACATAACACATTCACTTACTGTATACTCCGTTCTATACGATGTGATGTTTTCATTATTCTTGATTTTTTTATTTATTTTATTAATAATATAATATTATTTTAGTATCATTGATATACTATTGTAGTTTATGTTAATATATATATACACACATATATATATATATATATATATATATATATATATATATATATATATATATATATATATATATATATATATATATATATATATATATATATATACACATATATATATATATATATATATATATATCTATATTCACTTTATTTATTAATATTTTTTGTTAGTTTTAGTTTATTTTACTTTTTATTTTTTTTTTATGTAAAACTAAGCAAAAATAAGAAATGTTATTATCTGAAATAAAACAAGGTAAATTATTTTATTTTAGTTAATGTTTTCTTTAATTTTTATGGTTTTAATTTTAATTAACAATAATAGCCTGCTTTCATAGAGGCATAATACAAATAAAATAAAATAAAATAAAATAAAATAAAAAAAATAAAATAAAATAAAATAAAAAAGAAATAAAATTAAATTAAATTAAATTTTTCTTTTAAGATTCATTGTAAGTAACAGGAAAGAAAATCCTGAAAATAAAAATCCTGAAATAATTCCCATAAAAATTAAATAATTCCACAATATTATTATAAATAAATGCACAATATTATTAAATATTTGGATGACTAATAAAATAAAATAACATTTAGAAAATGTACACTCTTACCCATTGTTTTATACAATACAATATTTTATAATATGTATAAATTGTATTTTACATGTGTTTATACAGTGTGATAAAGGATTTTAAAATAAAATAAAATAAAATTTATTGTAAAATACAATATTTTACATTATTATATTTTAAATGTTTTTTATACTGTGTGATAAAGGTTTTACAATAAAATAAAATAAAATGAAAAGTATTTATAAAAAAATGTTTATAAAATGTACTCTCACCTATTTTTTAAATACAATATTTTACATTATTTTATTATATTGTATAATATACAAACATTATATTTTAAACGTGTTTTTATACTGTGATAAAATATTTTAAAATAAAATAAAATGTATCTACTGATAAATATTACTTAAATGTATACTCTTACCCATTTTTTTAAATGCCATTATTTATTTTACATTATTTACTTTACATGCCATTATTTGATAAAAGATTTTAAAATTAAATAAATTAAATTTGTGTGATAAAATATTTTATATCAAATATAATAAATGTGATATTATAAAAGATATAGATATTGTACTAACACCATAATTTATTAAAATAGTTTCTGTAAAATAGAATAAAATTGTTTAAAAAAAGAGAAAGCAGAATGAAATAGTACAAAATGTTGTTATTTTTTTTTAATTTATAGTACCCACTGCACCCCTGTTTGGGTTTGGAAAGGTGCCTAAAAATACAGAATAAAATACTGCTCACTTGGATGTAAATAATTTATCCAGAGGTGACACATATTAAGACAGCAGATGTTACCTGTTGAGGTCCCTCATCATGAGGTTCTGGAACTCAGACGAGACGCCCCTGTTGAAGCTGGGTCTGGACAGCAGCCTGTCAGTCTGTCTCTCTGGAGGCTGTCTGTCCGTCTGATGGCTGGGCTGTCGCTGGAGGTGAGGGTTACGGAGGGCCATGCTGATGTCATTCAGAAGGCGGGGCAATGGTCCGAGTTTGATGATAGCGTCCTTTGGCACGGTAAAAACAGACAGAGGAGAGCAAACTGATGACCGATCGCAAACGTAAGTAAACAATCACAATCATCTTCATGGAGATTATCAAACAGCATCTACCTTGCTTAGTTGTGCCATGACTTCCCACAGGAGACTATGCAGGATCGAAAGCTCCCTTCCCAAGTCGATGTAGCCCTCAAAGGCACCAGCATTGCTCACGCTGTCGAGATTGGAGATCTCATACAGGAACTGCTGCATGGAGCCCCACTCCATCTCTAAAAACTCATTCATAAAGCACATGTACTCCTCCTTACTGCCAAACCTGGAACACAGTGAGGAATCGTTAAGGACACAGGGTTTATATGCCCAAACGCTATAATTTAACCCAAAAAAAATGAGGGTAAAGAGATCCCCATCAGCATTGTGTCCTTGAGCAAAGACACCTAAACCCAGTGACACTCCCAGATTTAAGTGTATCATATGTTGTTTGGATGGAAGAATACTATTTAAAGCATAAATAAAATAAAATAAAATAAAATAAAATAAAATGATGATACAGGGGTTGGTTCCCATATATTATGCATCTCAAAAAAGAACAGGGAAAATTAGAATTAACAAAATAAATACCTAATGAGAAAAATAAAATAAAATAAAATAAAATAAAAAAATGATAACCAGGTTGGTTCCAATATATTATGCATCTCAAAAAAGAACAGAAAAAAAAGAGAATTAACAAAATAAATACCAGATGAGAAAAATAAAATAAAATAAAATAAAATAAAAAAAAAATGGAAGAGTAAAAGAGTAAATGGAATATATTATGCAACCCGAAAAAGAACAGAAAATTAAAAAAAAGAAACTGAAAAATTAGAATTAACAAAATAAATACCAGATGAGAAAAATAAAATAAAATAAAATAAAATATAAAATAAAAATATTGGCTGATAACCAGTATGGTATCAATATACCATGAATTCAAAATAAAATAAAATAAAATAAAATAAAATAAAATAAATAAATAAATAAATAAATAAATAAATAAATAAATAAATAAATAAATAAATAAATAAATAAATAAAATAAAATAAAAATAAAATAAAATAAAATAAAATAAAATAAATCAGATGATAACCAGGTTGGTTCCAATATATTATGCATCTCAAAAAAGAACAGGAAAAAATGAGAATTATCAAAATAACCAGATGAGAAAAAAAAAAAAAAAAAAAAAAAAAAATGGAAGAGTAAAAAGTAAATGGAATATATTATGCATCCAAAATATTATTAAAAATGTCAAATAATACAGATAAATAAATGGAATAAAATGAAATAAAATAAAAATACTGGTTGATAACCAGCATGGTATCAATAAATAAAATAAAATAAAATAAAATAAAATAAAATAAATCAGTGGATAACCAGGTAAATTCTAAAATATTATACATCCAATATATTATGAATGGGGTAAATGAGAATTAACAAAATAAATATGTAATGGAGAAAAAAAAAATGAAATGGAATAAAATGAAATAAAATAAAAAATATTGGTTGATAACAGTATGGTATCAATATATCATGTATTCAAAAGACAAAAATAAAATTAAATAAAATATAAAAGGTTAATAACCGATGTGATCCCAATATATCATGCATTCCCAATCAGAATGGCCCAGCTGAAATCCCCCAGAATCCCCTGCTGAAAAGCCCAGCATGAATGCAAGTTACTGTACTCTCATAAAACAGCAGAAAATGATGACATGGTAATAAATTTAAGTGTGTGTACTGACTTTGAGAAGTTTGCAAGGTTCTGCACAACTTTGGCTATGAGGGTGAGTGTGCGTGAAGTCTGCTCATCGGGGTACTCCTGTGTGAGGTTGAATAAGGATGGCGACATGACGGCCGGACACAGGAAGCGCAGGAAGAGGGAACCACTGATCAGTCGATCTGCAATGTCCTCTCTTCCCCTCTCAGCGCATCGAACGCGCCAGGACGCAAACACCTCTTTCAGTTCTCTCGGAAACGCACTGGGGAAAAAAAATAATACAGATGATTAAATTGGCTTGAGAAAGCAACTTACTGATCTACTCTCTCAACTTATTCTGCTTCTCGGACAATTTTCGACACCCAACTCCTCCTGGAGCTTTCACACTACAACCACCAAACTCGGCCCGGACCTTCAGACTGGTCTGACTCGGTGTGATATCTCTTTTCAGACTGATCCAGCTAACAGAATGCTAAACATGCTAGCAACATGCTAGTAACATGCTAATCATGCTAGCAAAATGCTGGGAAATTGCTAATCATGCTATAATCATGCTAGTATATTGCTTTTCATGCTAAGAACATGCTAGTAACACGCTAATCATGCTAACAACATGCTAAGCATGCTAGTAACATGCTAGAAACATGCTAGCAAAATGCTGGTAAATTGTTTATCATGCTATAATCATGCTAGTATATTGTTAAGAACATGCAAGTAACACGCTAATCATGCTAACGACATGCTAATCATGCTAGTACCATGCTAATTGTGCTAGAAACATGCTAGCAAAATGCTGGTAAATTGCTAATCATGCTATAATCATCCTAGTATATTGCTTTTCTTGCTAAGAACATGCTAGTAACACATTAATCATGCTAACAACATGCTAATCATGCTAGTAACATGCTAATCGTGCTAGAAACATGCTAGCAAAATGCTGGTAAATTGTTAATCATGTTAGTATATTGCTAATCAAGCTAACAACATGCTAATCATGCTAGTAACATGATAGTACCATGCTAATCATGTTAGAAACATGCTAGCAAAATGTTGGTAAATTGCTAATCATGCTATAATTATGCTAGTATATTGCTAATCATGCTAGTAAATGCTAGTAACATGCTAATCATGCTAGTAACATGCTAATCATGCTAGTAACATGCTAATTGTGCCAGAAACATGCTAGCAAAATGGTGATAAATTGCTACTCATGCTATAATCATGCTAGTATATTGTTAATTATGTTAAGAACATGGTAGTAACAAGCTAATCATGCTAACAAAATGCCAGTAACATGCTAATCATGCTAGTAACATGCTAATCATGCTAGAAACATGCTAACAGCATGCTAGTAACATGTTAATCATGTTAGAAACATACTAGCAAAATGGTAGTAAATTGCTTATGCTATAACCATGCTACTATCTTGCTAATCATGTTAACGCCATGCTAGTAACATGTAAATCGTGCTAGCAACATGCTAACAGCATGCTAATCATGCTAGAAACGTGCTAGCAACATGCCAGTAACATGCTAATCGTGGTATAAACTTGTTAACAACATGCTAGTAATGTTAGTCATGTTAGCAACATGCTAATCATGCTAAAACACTTTAGTAACTTGCTAATCATGTTAGAAACATGTTAGCAACATGCTAATAATGGTATAAACATGATAGTAACATGCTGATCATGCTAGAATCATGCTAGCAACATGCTAGTGACATGTTAATCATGCTAGAAACATGCTAACAACATGCTAGTAACATGCTAAATCATGCTAACATGTTAAACATCCTCATCCTAAATCATGGTAGCACCATGCTGATTCATGAACTCAAAAATCATTCATTATTCCAAACTTTTAAACAGTGTGGTTTAAAGGATGATCTACTTCAGCACTGTAACTAACCAATGAGAGTTGACGATTTTGCAGAGTGCAAGCTCACAGCACATCCGGAGGTTGGCTTGATGTTCAGGCAGTACAGACGGTGGAGTTCTCATCGGGTCGACTTCACAGTTCTCCTCTGACTCATACAGCGCTCGGATAAAATCACCTGAATCCAAATCAGACCGTTAATGTGTGAATGTACAGCGACTGAGGCGATGACAACAGCCTGAGGAAGTCTCACCTAAAACGTCTTTGAGGTACTTATGTCCGATGAGTTTGAGGTACTCTTCTATGGCTTTGGTGGCCAGGGTGTTCTCTCTGAAGATCAGGTGCTCTCGATCGATAAATCGGTCCACCTCGCACATCGCCATGTCTGAAAGAAAATCCTTGTGCAGAGCAAAACAAGAGACATCTGTAATCACTTTACAATTACCTACATTTAATTAAACTTAGTCAGTTGTCTACTGTCGACACATGCAGACAGTCTCCTAATCATGACAGAACCAACTAAGAGTGATTTAGAGTGCCCTACATAGTGTTGTTACTGTAAAAAAAACAAAAATGATTAAAAATTGTTTTTGGTGATTGAAATATAGTTTAAGCAAAATATAAATAATACATCACTTTAAACTTAAATGAAAATTAGAAATTAAAATAAATGACTAAAATTACAAAAATTAAAACCATAAGAATTTTTTTTTTTTTTAATGTTTTCTTTGCAACTAAGTGAAATAAGTTATTTTATTAATTGAACTAAATTTTATGTTTAAGTACTGAAATTACTAAAACTAAAATCATAAGAAAAATAAATATTTTTTAAAATATGTATTAAAAAAATAATACAATTGACAAATTGTATTATTGACTTAAAACTTAAATGAAAATTAAAAATGTTGCCTTCGCAACCAAGCAAAATAAGTTATCTATTAAACTACATTTTAAGTTAAAGGACTGAAATTACTAAAACTAAATTACTAAAATTACTAAAACTAAAACCATAAGAAAAATATATTTTTTTATATTTATAAAAAAATATAACTGACAAAAACAAATACTTAAAACTTAAATAAAAATGAGAAATGTTGTATTCGCAACTAAGAGAAATAAGTGAACTAATTAAATTTTAAGTTAAAGTACTGACATAACTAAAAGTAAAACCATAAGAAAAATAAATTATGTTATATTTATAACAAAAATATGTTATATTTATAACAAAAAAATACAATTGACAAAAACAAATACTTAAAACTTAAATGTAAACTACAAATGTTGCCTTAAAAACTAAGTGAAATAATGTACCTATTAAACTAAATTTTAAGTTGTATTGAAATTACTAAATCTAAAACTAAATTACTAAAACTAAAACCATAAGGAAAAAAAAAAATTAATTCATAAAAAAAATTATACACTGACAAAAAACAAAAAAACAAAACTTAAAACTTAAATGAAAATTAAAAATGTTGCCTTTGCAACTAAATGAAATAAGTTAACTATTAAACTAAATTTTAAGTTGATGTACTGAAATCGCTAAAACTAAATTACTAAAACTAAAACCATAATGTTTTTTAAATATTTATAAAAAATAATAAGTTGACAAAAACAAATACTTCAAAACTTAAAATAGAAATGCTGTCTTCACAACGAAGTGAAATAAGTTAACTTTTAAACTAAATTTTTAATTTGAACAACGAAATTACTAAAATGACTAAAACTGTAAGAAAAATAAATAATTGTTTAATATTTCTAAAAATATATTACAATTTACAAAAAACAAACTGCATAAATTAGTAAGACTAAAATTAAAATGAAAAATAAATATATATAAAAATAAAAGTTAACATTCGAAATATTAATAAATACTATAATAATATATAAATAATACTGGCACAGAGAGTTTGATGTTTAAACTAAAATTTTGATTCTCTAAAATGCATAAAAATACATATACCCAAATATTACATAAAACAGTCTATTTTTAATAAAATGTAAAATTAAATATTAGCAGGTCCACATTAAGTCGCTGATTTGGATTTTCTCAGATTGAATGGATTAAAACATGGTAAAATGTTGCACACACATTTTGATTCTCTAAAATAAATGCATAAAAATATACAACATAAACCTATATTAGGTAAAACAGTCAAATGTACTCTATTATTTTCAATAATTTTCACTATTACATCAAATATTAGCAGGTTAATGGCAGTCTACTGTGAATTTCCTCTGATTTTAAATGTTATACATCTAGTAGAAAGCATTTAATTGGCAGCTTTAAATAATTTTCATCCACCATCTTGGATTTATCTAACATTGGCACAATACATTCTAGAATTGTCTTTGTCATAAAATTTTGGGTCGGGAGGACACATATGATCCTAAAACCATTGTCTAACTAAGCAGCTCACTAGATTTTATAACATACTAAATATCCTACATATAAATGAACATTATTCACACAGGTGGTACCTTGGCCTTCCCCGTGCTCTGCAGGATGTGCACCAGAGCACAGGCCACTTCCTCTTTGCTCTTGACACTCAGCAGCGGCTCAAGAACGGCGCACAGCGTTCGGTAGTTGTTGGTCACATACTCTGCGAACTCTTTATACAGCTCCATCGGCAGGATGCTCATGGTCTGAAAGCGTGACTTGAGCCGCAGGGAGGCGTTGATGATTTTGCCCCCTCCAACGCCACCACCCTTGGCCAGGACGCTGGGCTGGATGACGGGGTACCATTGCTCCACAAACTGACGACCAGTGATGCTGGAAATGGGAATGCTGACCAAGCCCAGATATGTGCTCTTCTCCTGTTATGATCAAAAAAAAATTTACGAAACAAATGATGATCATTCACCTTAAGATAGCACGATGCTAATGAAATGCTAGTAACAGTTAGCTACAATCAATTGTGGCAGTGTCAGAAACTGTTAAAAACCTTGGAATTGGAAGTGCAGGTTTTTTCTTTTTGTTTTTTTGAGTGTTGTATTTCCTGTTGAAATAGGAAATTGGGGCGAGATATATCAAGGGCTCATCTTTTTTTATACTTTTAATTGCTAATTGCCTTGAAAGATTATTTGCTACCATATAAATAATATTAAATATAAATAAAAAATACTATTCATTCATTCATTCATTCATTCGTTCATTAATTCAATATATGCATATACCATATGTTGTGAAAAATATAGCACATATTTTATATATACATATTTAATAAATATAATACATATAAATAACAAATAAAGAAAATACTATATATATATATATATATATATATATATATAAACAAATTTACTGTTAAAAGTAATAACTTTATATATATTTATAAATAATATTAATTAATAAATAATACTATTTTCATGTATATACTGTATATGTTGTGAATTATAAAATAAATAATAAAATAAGAATACTAATTTAATCTTTAAATAACAATGATAATTTAATATGAATTTATAAATAATATTAAATATAAATAAAAAGCCATTTATATAATTTATATTTTTATATAATATTCATATACAGTTAATATATATATATATATATATATATATATATAGAATGTACATTTATATTAGGATAATATATTAATTATTTCACAATAATACTTCATTTTTAAATTATAAATACTATTAATATATAATAATTCTTTATAATATAATAATAATAATTTACAGTGATAAATAATAATTAATGTATAAATTATACAAATATAATGAATATATACACAGACATGTGTCTGTGTGTGTTGTGAAAATATTACATATATTAAATCATTATATATTTGTATATTATGTGTGGTCATTTTTTAATTCATAATAATTCATACAAAATACAATTCATTTTATTATAATATTGCTATATGCTACTATACAGTTTTTACACTTTGATTAATACATAAAATACACACTTTTACATACAATTACATTTATAGTAGCATAAAAAAATCTATTATATATATATATATATATATATTTTTTTTTTTTTTTTTTAAATATATATTTTATTTTAAAATACATATATATAATTTTAGATTTTTTTGAAAATTCTTCATACAGTGGACTACCAGTAAAATCAATTAAATTTGGGACCATTTTCTGAACTATAGCATATAAACTCTGATAATGTAAGAAATGTTAAAGGTGTCTGAATAAATTTTGGTTTGACTGTAAATATAGGTGGGCTTGTACCTTGCGTCTTTTCTTGTCCGTCTCTTTGTAAAGATGAAGGCGGAGGTTGCGGACAGCTGGCAGGTTGTTGAACTCAAAGTGCTCACCCCAAAAGACAGTATCGGTTCGGGGTTTGCTGGTGGTGCGGGCGTAAAGCATGTCATCCAAGCACAGCTCACAATAATAGCGCTTTTTGGGTGGGAGTTCACGGGCCTCGATGATCCACAGCTTCAGAACGTTGTCGACGCGTCGACTGTTGTCCTGAGTACGAAAACACAGACGGCAAAGCCAACACAATCATATTTGCGCCATGTAAACTGTAGATGAGGCTGGTGAAGGGGTTTGCAGATCTTCAGATGTGTCGTCAAGCATGTGGACAGACAGGAGAGACTGCAGAGATTTAGAAAGGATAATGATCTGAACTCGTGTTAGTCTAACACCTACAGCGCGTCTAAAGTGCTGGAGTGTCTCACAGAATGATGAGTCATTAGACCTATCAAAATGCCACTTTCTACTGGCAATCATACAGCCACTCAATATAGCCTGAAAAACAGATTTCCAAAGCTGCAGTCCTTTCATTACAAAATAAAACGATGATAACATGCTACAGTCATGCTCTCAGATGGTAATAGCATGGCGTTCTGATATTTACCATGTTAATGAGTGTTTACCATATTCATATACTATGGTAGGGTTCTTCAAAGATATGAAGCCAGACTGACATAAACCAACCACTTACAGTTCATTCTGTTTTTACATGCCTTTTAGAAATTCATAAGTTAAGACTAACAGACTGTGCGGAAACACATTCAAACAATATCAATTCACTGAATGGCTGTACAGAAAATACAGCAGAAAAAAAATCTGTACATTCTAAAACATTAAACATCAATTAAACCTAATTATTGTAATTATTATTAAAATTATTCATATACAGTGACTTTATATTAATATTTTTATATTAACAAAACATTATTATTAATACATTTAGAATGATAATATTTATATATGATCTGAATTTATGTCCATCATAACGTAATATATAGCAATAATAATAATAATAATTGTTATTTTATCAGCAAAACGTGTATTATGAATGTATTTATATTTATAGAGTTTATATTTATATATTACATTTACGTCCATCATATAATAATAATAATGATGATATTACTGATACTTGTTATTGCTAATACAAAATGGATTTTAATGACATTAATATACTTATTATAAATAAATATAAATAAATGTACAAATGTAAATGTGACAGGAAAGGTAATATGATTTATTATTAATTTATTATATTTATAGTATTTACTTTATACATGACCTGAGTTTCTGACCAACTTAAAATAAAAAAAAAACAATTATTTTTATTAATAAAATTATCTTTATATAAAAAAATAATATATTTATATTAACACTAACACTAACAATAATAATAATAAATTGTTAATAGAAAATGTAATTTAATGGCATTTCTATATTTATTGTAAATATATATCAATAAATGTATAAGTGTAAATGTGACAGTGAAGGTAATTTAATTTGATTTACTATTTATTTATTTATTTATATTTATAATATTTATTTTTATATATGACCTGAGTTTCTGACCAACTTAAAATAATAAATAGATATTATTATTATTATTATTATTATTATTATTATGAAATTATCCTTATATTAAAAATATTAATATGCTTATATGAATACTATATTCACTGCTAATATAATTATTATAATAATAATTGTTATTAATTGTTATTGTTAATAGAAAATACATTTTAATGGCATTAATATATTTATTCTAAATAAGTATAAATAAATGTAAATGTGACAGTAAAGGTGATTTGATTTGATTATTAGTTTATTTATATTTATAGTATTTTTTTATATGACCTGAGTTTCTTAAAATAAACTTAAAAAAAAAACTAGCAATTATTCTTTATTATTCTTATTATATTATAAAAAGATATTTATATTAAAAAAATAATATACTTATATTAATAACACATTCATTATTAATATAATAATAATAATTACTGTTAATAGAAAATATAAAATAATAATTTGAATGCCATGTATAAATGTAAATGTGAAAGTAAATGTAATCTGATTTGATTTACTATTAACTTATTTATATTTATAGTATTTATTTTTATATATATTAATATACCTGAGCATCTGCCCAACTTAATAATTCTAATACTAATATTTAACAAATAAAATGAACTATACAGTTCTGATTCTGGATATCTAACTTGGTACTGAGAGCCTTAAACCTCTGAACATTAGTGAACACATGGTGATGATGATTTCACACATTTACACAGTTCACATTGTGCTTGTAACCAAAATTTTGTTTTCTGTTGGACTGGTACAAAACCTGCGCAACCTCAATCCCAAATATTATGTATTAACTAGATTAGAGCTTTCCACTTGTACTTTCCAGTTTTGATGGTCAGTGACCATCTGTGATTTTTTTCAGAGAAACTATTTTAAATCTAAAAAAACAAGGTATTTCTATGGTACATGTCCAAAAGCATGGTATTATGTTATGTGCCATATGTTCGGATCATGTTTTCTGTCAGTCGCTACAGTGGTTTGCTGTGAACTAATCAGTGATGCACATCTGTGGCTTTTTCTATCACTTCAGAAACTTCTTCAGCTAATCAGCTAATAAACCAAACTAATGAACACCCTTGGTCTGTCCTCATTTATTATAATATTGACAATGCATCTGTTGCAAGACTGAGTGGGCTGATCATTTTTGGACGCCTGTGTCATGTTCTCCACGCAACACGATTCAGCACTCCCGCTGCCTGAACATCTGGACGAGTCAATCCACACCGCTCTTTTTTTAAAGCCAACTCATTCAAAACCTTCACGACAAACAGCCAATAGACGTCTACAGGAGAATCCGGTATTTTTTGGGATAAGTATATCCAAGTATACCAGATTAAAAAAGAAAGCGATTATTTCCTTATAAGGCAGGCAAGTTCATTCAGGAGTCCTACAAATACCAGAGAGGGTAAAATGAATGTAAAGTTGGAAATGACAGGAGAGGTTGTTACTGAAGTAGACTGATGCAGTCATGGAAGAAAGGAGAAAGAGAACTAGAGAGTTCCTCTTTTCTTTTTCTTCTTCACTCACTTTGTTTGGTTTGACAGCTCTCTGCAGATTCTCTATCCATTTGTCTCGCTCCGCAGCCGACCGACAGGCAAAACACTTTGTTCCTGAAGCAGTTATCACCTAAGGAAAGGAATAATGAGATTCACTGTTTCAACCATCAGCGTAATTATAATGATAAGAAAGAGCAACAAAATTCCACAGGGCACTGGAATCAATATACTCATGCATTTGATGATTACAGGTGAAACGTGTGATTTCTACAGAAAAGTAACAGATTACATTGTTCAGATAGACAGGGTTGTGAAGATTTGAATTGAGAGAGGACTTTAAATTACAATTCACTCCCTGAAAACAACATGCAGAATTACAGAAGAACAATAGAATGATAGACGAATGGATAGACAGATAAATAGATACACAGAATGATAGAACGATAGAACGACAGAACGATAGATAGATAGATAGATAGATAGATAGATAGATAGACAAATCAGAACGAACAATAGAATGAATGACAGAATGATAGCTGGATAGACAGACAGATAGAACAACAGATAGAACAATAGAACAATAGAACGACAGAATGATAGAACGACACAACGATATATAAATAGATAGACAGATAGATAGATAGATAGATAGATAGATAGATAAAACAATAGACAGAATCATAGAACAAACGACAGAAGGATAGAATGATAGAGGAATAGATAGACAGATAGATAGACAGAACAACAGATAGAATGAACGACAGAACAAGAGAACGATAAATAGGTATAACGAAATGATTGACAATCACAGAACGAATGATAGAATGAATGACAGGATGACAGATGGATAGATAGACAAAACAATAGATAGAACGACAGAACGACAGAATAATAAATCGATATAACGATAGATAAATAGACAGATAGATAGATAGATAGATAGATAGATAGATAGATAGATAGATAGATAGATAGATAGATAGATAGATATGGATCGTAGATTTGCTATGAACGACAGAACGATAGATAGAATGATAGAGCGATACATAGATAGATAGATATATGAACCTATGATCCATAGCATAGGTTTGCTATGAATCGTATATTTGCTATGAATGATAGAACGATAGATAGATAGATAGAACAACAGAACGACAGATAGATAGAACAATAGAACAATAGATAGATAGATAGAACGGTAGAACGATAGATAGAACGGTAGAACGATAGATAGAACGATAGATAGATAGATATAGATAGATAGATAGACACAGATAGATAGATAGAACGGTAGAACGATAGATAGATATATAGATAGATAGATAGATAGATATGCTATGAATCGCAGATTTGCTATGAACGATAGAACGATAGCTAGAATGATAAATCGATATAACAATACAACGATCGATAGATAGACAGACAGACAGATAGATAGATAGATAGATAGATAGATAGATATGCTATGAATCGTATATTTGCTATGAACGATAGAACAATAGATAGAATGATAGAACGATAGAACGATAGATAGATAGATAGATAGATAGATAGATAGATAGATAGATAGAATCACCTCAAAACAGTACTCCTGTCCCAGTATACTGGAGTGAACAGGCTTGATGACCGCGTCTTCATCAAGTGTCAAATCCAAGGCCTCGGCTGCACTGCTGGGAGACAGCAAAGACTCATGGGAGTGTGATTCTTTGAAGCTCTGCATCAGACGAGTCCTGTGAGGGAGCAATAACAGCAGGTCTGAGAGAGACGACGCTCTTACATCATACGCCTACATGACGGGGTCAGTATTTCATTTGATATTATACAAGTCCAGTTCCTTTAGAAGTCCTTTCTCTGTGAATTATGGAGAATGACATCAGCCTCTATCAGCAATAGTAAGATAAATCACGATTGATTAAATTGTGGATTTTGGGTAACTGGCGAAAAGGACGCACGTTTTTGCATTACATAAACATTCACAAACATAATATCTAGTTTATAGTTTGAGTGAGCTCAACATCTGGATAAGAAAAAAAATGCAACATTGGTTAACAAAAAAGTTCCCAATCATTACTCTGTCTGTCTGCTTTTCATAGGTGGAAATGTTAACAAATAATACATTTTTTGGAATACAGTACTAAATTAATTTTAAATGAAAATAAATTTAAAATAAATAAATAAATCAATAAGTGTTTGTGCTGAAATTACTGATAATGACTAAGCTAATCAAGGTGGATTTGATTTCAATGGTTCAACTGAATTGTGGTTAATTAGCAAATAGGAAGCAAGTTAAAATGACATTCACAAACACAGTGTTCAGTGTATAGTTTAATGAATTCACCCCTTAATTTGTTATTGAAAGTCGAAAGTTTTACGTGCATACACGCAGACAGTTTCTAATCAGTCTCCTGACAAATATGAGCACATTTACGCTGCATAACAACAGACACATTCATCTCTCTATACCTGCAAACACCCACCCACCTACACACACAAACACACCCACACAGACTTCGCAGTTTAGAGCAACAAACCCTTGAAAGAGCTGAAGAAAAGACTGACAAACTTATCGAGAAGTACAATTATATAAACACCAAGAGAAAAAGTATGATAAATTGTTAGATCCCTACTAGTGATGTATCGCTTCCCTGCGTCTTCTGAGACTCACTGTATATGTATACATTCAGCCTCACAGCGTTAAGTACATACAGTGTGGGAGAGAGAGAGGGAGAGAGAGAAAGAGAGACCGAGAGAAAGAGATGGAAGGTATAAAAATAGACCCAAAGGAGTGAGTCAGAATGAAAGAAATGATAGAGCGAGTGGAGGAGGGAGGGGGAGAGAGAGAGGAGAGAGGTAGACAGCATGAATAGTGAGACAGCGAGAGACTTCTCAGAGGAAATCAAAATGTTATGTAAACCGTGGGAACTGAAAGGAGGAAGACAAAGACAGACAGACAGACAGACAGAATGAAGGACTGAGATGCAGCAGTAACAACAGGACAGAGATGGCTGTTCGGTTTCGAGGAACACAAAAGGAGATGTTTAGCAGAATGACCAAGGAGCTTTTATCCATACAAAGAAAGCAGGGGCTGTCGAGCTGCAAAAATGATATTAGGCAACCAAAAAGTACCATAAAAGTAGTTTCAAGCACTATATAATATCACTACATATGTCAATATCTTGTCTGCTGCCTTATAGATAGAATGATAGAACGATAGACAGATAGAACGATAGACAGAACAATAGAATGATAGAACAACAGATAGAATGATAGAACGATAGAATGATAGATAGAATGATAGATAGATAGATAGATAGATAGATAGATAGATAGATAGATAGATAGATAGATAGATAGAAAGATCGATAGATAGATACATAGATAGATACATAGATTGATAGATAGATAGAATGTGGAACGATAGATAGAATGATGACGATAGAATGACAGACAGAACGATAGAGCAACAGGACGATAGAGCAGTAGATAGAACAGTAAATAGATAGATAGATAGATAGATAGATAGATAGATAGATAGATAGATAGATAGATAGATAGATAGAGCGACAAAATGACAGGATGATAGAGCAATAGATAGAAAGACAGAACAATAGAACGACAGATAGATAGATAGATAGATAGATAGATAGATAGATAGATAGATAGAAAGAAAGATAGAATGACAGAACGATAAAGCGATAAAACGATAGAATGATAGAATGATAGATAGAACGATAGATAGATAAATAGAACAATAGATAGATAGATGGATAGGTAGAACGTGGAACGATAGATAGAACGATGACGATAGAATGATAGACAGAAAGATAGAGCAACAGGACGATAGAGCAGTAGGTAGAACAGTAAGATAGACAGATAGACAGATAGACAGATAGATAGATAGATAGATAGATAGATAGATAGATAGATAGATAGATAGATAGATAGATAGATAGATATAGAGATAGATAGAAGACAGAACGATGGAGCGACAAAATTGGATAGGATGATAGAGCAATAGATAGAAAGACAGAACGATGGAACGACAGATAGATGGATAGATGGATGGATAGATAGATAGATAGATAGATAGATAGATAGATAGATAGATAGATAGATAGATAGATAGAGTGACAAAATGACAGGATGATAGAGCAATAGATAGAAAGACAGAACGATAGAATGATAGATAGATAGATAGAAAAGATAGAATGACAGATAGAATGATAAAACGATAAAATGACAGAACGATACATAGATAGATAGATAGATAGATAGAATGACAGATAGAACGATAAAACGATAGAACAATAGATAGAACGATAGATAGAACGATAGAACGATAGATAGATAGATAGATAGATAGATAGATAGATAGATAGAACGTAGAACGATAGAACGATGACAGAATGATAGAAAGATAGAGCAACAGGACGATAGAGCAGTAGATAGAACAGTAAATAGATAGATAGATAGATAGATAGATAG
Organism: Labeo rohita; assembly: GCF_022985175.1. Classification (NCBI taxonomy): domain Eukaryota; kingdom Metazoa; phylum Chordata; class Actinopteri; order Cypriniformes; family Cyprinidae; genus Labeo; species Labeo rohita. The sequence goes on from NC_066884.1 coordinate 5,991,070, forward strand.
ATAGATAGATAGATAGATAGATAGATAGATAGATAGATAGATAGATAGATAGATAGAGCAACAAAATGACAGGATGATAGAGCAATAGAAAGACAGGACGATAGAACGATAGATAGATAGATAGAAAAGATAGATACATGGATAGATAGAACAACAGATAGATAGATAGATAGACAGATAGATGATAGATAGATAGACAGATAGATAGATAGAGCGACAAAATGACAGGATGATAGAGCAATAGATAGAAAGACAGAACGATAGAACGATAGATAGAATGACAGATAGATAGATAGATAGATAGATAGATAGATAGATAGATAGATAGATAGATAGATAGATAGATAGAGTGACAAAATGACAGGATGATAGAGCAATAAATAGAATGACAGAACGATAGATAGATAGATAGAACAAAATGACAGATAGATAGATAGATAGATAGATAAATAGATATGACAGAATGATAGATAGAAGATAGATAGATAGATAGAACGATAGAACGATAGATAGAACGATGACATAGAATGATAGACAGATAGATAGATAGATACATAGATAGATAGATAGATAGATAGATAGATAGATAGATAGAACGTGGAACGATAGATAGAACGATGACATAGAATGATAGACAGAAAGATAGAGCAACAGGACGATAGAGCACTAGATAGAACAGTAGATAGATAGAAAGATAGATAGATAGATAGAGCGACAAAATGGCAAGATGATAGAGCAATAGATAGAAAGACAGAACGATAGATAGATAGAACGACAGATAGATAGATAGATAGATAGAGATAGATAGATGATAGGATAGATAGATAGATAGAATGATGACATAGAATGATAGACAGAAAGATAGAGCAACAGGACGATAGAGCACTAGATAGAACAGTAGATAGATAGATAGATAGATAGATAGATAGATAGATAGATAGATAGATAGATAGAGCGACAAAATGGCAAGATGATAGAGCAATAGATAGAAAGACAGAACGATAGATAGATAGAACGACAGATAGATAGATAGATAGATAGATAGATAGATAGATAGATAGATAGATAGATAGATAGATAGATAGATAGACAGATAGAACGAGGAACGATAGATAGAACGATGACAATAGAATGATAGACAGAATGATAGAGCAACAGGACGACAGAGCAGTAGATAGAACAGTAAACAGAACAACAGAATGAGAGGATGATAGAGCAATGATAGAACAATAGAACGACAGAATGATAGAACGATATAACAATAGAATGATAGAATGATAGAACGACAGGACGATACAGCAACTGATAGAACAATAGATAAATAGACTGATAGAATGACAAATAGATAGAACAATAGATAGAATGACAGAACAACAGACAGATAGATAAAACGACAGAGCGATAGCAATAGAATGACAGAACGATAGAGAAATAGATAGAATGACAGATGGATAGAACAATAGATAGACAGAATGATAGAACGATAGGACAACAGAGCAATACATAGAATGACAAAACGACAGACAGAACGATAGAGCGACAGGACAAGAGGACAATAGAGTAATGATAGAACAATAGAATGATAGAATGATAGAACGATATAACAATAGAATGATAGAACGACAAGACGATACAGCAACTGATAGAACAATAGATAAATAGACTGATAGAACGACAGATAGATAGAACAACAGATAGAATGACAGAACAACAGATAGACAGATAAAACGACAGAGCAATACAATGAAAGAGCGATAGAATGACAACGATAGAGAAATAGAATGACAGATAGAACAATAGATAGAATGATAGAACGACAGGACGATAGAGCAACAGATAGAATGACAAAACGATAGACAGAACAATAGAGCGACAGGACAATAGAGCAATAGATAGAACAACAGAATGATAGAACGATAGAACGACAGGACGATAGAGCAATAGATATACAGAACGACAGAATGACAGATAGATAGAATGACAGACAGATCCATCTATCTAGATCTAGAGGCTTTTAAGCAGGTAAGGAGACTCAAGAGCAGCAAGATGGAAAAGTGGGATTAATCCTCTTGGAAAGCTATTATGTATTTAGTAAGTGAAGCAAACAAAGACTTACATTTCTGTCTGTTCATCGCACAAAGCTAACATATGAGCCACTTTATGGAGCTTTTTATCTTTTATTCAGCCTGTCAGGATAAATCACCATTAACTTTCATTTGTATGGAAAAGAAGCACTTGGACATTTTCTGAGGGTGAAGAAATTATGACAGAATTTGGAAGTTTCCCATTCACATCTACACAAACAAGCTTTTGGGACACGGTCATTTAAATCCAAAAGATAAGTGAGTTTTCTACACAAAATTCTAGCGCTTATCAAATTTGTGGCATATTTAAATCATCCTATCCGTTCTCTTTGAGATCAGGTGGATTATATCACAATTACATCTCAAAATGAAAAACACAGTATAAAAAAAACAGCCTTTCTCTGAGACACTGTTCACAGCGCTGAAATTCTGCGCCCCACGCTGTCACTCCAGCTGTTAGACTCCATTTGTGCGTCATACAATAAAATCCAGCTCACCACCATTCCAGTTAAGGGCTGAATCAAACGATTATATGAAAGTGGAGTTGTCTGTTTGAATCACTCAAAACGGTCGGAAACGCGGCCTTCGTTTCAAAGCTACAACAGCGAAAACTCCCTCTTTGAAAAGAAAACGTCACTAAAACGCTTCCCTGTCCAAAACGAGCAAGAACTTCAAAAACCACAACCTGCCTTTTTCTGGAAGACCACAGGCTGACCGTGGGTGAGCGTAGAGCTCTGAGCATGAATAAATGAATGAATAAACCATGACAAGAGCACCTCAGCAACTGTCGGGATGCTTGAAGAAGGATAATAAGGAACTAGAGGATGGCCGAGATTGAGAGATATTAAATTGGAGGGCACACTGTGTTTCACAGAGCAGTTCATCCAAAAATGATGATTTGCTGACCTCTATTTTATTCCAATCTGATCTGATCTTCTTCTTCTTTTTTTTATGAAACAAAACGATTGTTTCACTATACATACGACCAGGGCTCTACGTTTAGTTTTCTTGTTTAAAAATGTAGGAGCACAGTCAAAATTTGAGGAGCACCTTCTAATCAATAATCCAAAAATCTGATCAAAAATTAGCCTTCCCATTACGAGGTGATATTTGATTCCTTAAAGTGATTTACAGGGGATTTTTTACCTTTGCAATGGCATTTTTCTAAACTTTAATAAAAGTACGTCATCTTTTATGTCATTTTTTTAAAATTATATTTTATAAGCTTTTTAAAATTTCAAATTGAAACAGAATAAGAACAAGTAGAATAAGAATAAGTTACCAATCAAATGAAATCAGTATTAACAAAATTAATTTGTACTACAGAGGTGGCACAGAAGAACACAAAAGGGGTTTAATGAGGCTCAGAGGTGGCATGAGTGCAATCAAATGCATAAATTCATGTTGAGATGTTTTAAATATAATTGTTAAATACTAAATGATTTAAAAAACTGAAAAGATGCGTTAAAAATGAAACTAAAACTGCCAGTAGGGGGTGGCCAGTCACTGATTTAATTACTGAATCATTCATTCATTAGATTCATTTGAATGGCTGATTCATTCAGGAGTAAAGCAAGTGACTGTCTTTATGAATAGGTAATCATGAATCATTGACTCACTAGACTCATTTTAAAATGCATGTTTATTCATTAATGAACAACTGCTGTGTTTGAATGAACATGCACAGCAGCTCAGCTGTGACTTGTTTCAAACTACTTTTGATGATGAAATACAGCAAAATCAGGCAATAGTGTTATAGTCAGACAATGTTAGTCACTTAATATTAACTTGTTTAACTGTTGTATTAAATCAATACCTAATTTACAAACTCTCTTAAAAATCATTAAAAACTGTCACTCTTCTTAGTTTGAGATCTCACAAAGTTCCATTATAATCAACGAAGCTCTCTACACTGCACTATCAATCACTTATTTTCACTCTCTCTACACTTTGTGAGATATGTCTGAGATGCATTACTCAACAGTGTGAAAACACATAGAAAACTTTGATACTCCCCTCAGCGCAAACACAAATATGCTGATCGGTTCAGTCGCACTGGCGCTCGTAAATATTTTTTCATAGTCGCACACAGTAGTTTTGGTCGCACAGTAGAGCACTGATGACTATATGTTAATATATGTGGATAGTTGACCCAAAAATAAAAACTACCTGATGATTTACTCATCCTCAAGCCATCCTAGGTGTATATGACTTTCTTCTTTCAGATGAATACAAACAGAGTCACATAAAAAATGTCCTGGCTCTTTCAAGCTTTATAATGGCAGTGAATGGGTGTTGAGATTTTGAAGCCCAACAAAGTTCATCCATCTATCATAAAAAGTACTCCACAAGTACTCCCGGGGTTCTCAACAGAGCTTACGCTACATCTACATCCTACGTCATCCGCTGGAATAGCACTCTCTTGTGAATGTGTGTACGACAGTTAGCGGAAGCTAGCGTTTATGGTTTAGAAAGTTTTAAATATGGATATTTTTCTTACAAAAATGCATCAATTCACTTTAGAAGGTCTTTATTAACCCCTGGAGCACTTTTTATAATGGATGGATGCACTTTATTGGACTTTATTGGACAAAATTTCAACATCCATTCACTGCCATTATAAAGCTTAGAGGAACTAGGACATTTTTTAATTTCACTCCGATCATATTTGTCTGAAAGAAGAGAGTCGTATACACCTAGCCTGTCTTGAAGGTGAGGAAGTCACGGGGTAATTTACATTTTTTTGGTGAAATATCCCTTAGAATTTTATTTGTTTCTCATACAAACCTACCATATGGATTTACAAGATGAGGAATGTAGTCCACTAGTCATTTGAACTTCAGAAGGCCTTTATTAACCCCCTGGAGCTGTGTGGAGTATTTTTTATGATTGATGGATGCACTTTATTGGACTTCAAAATCTCAACAGCCATTCACTGCCATTATAAAGCTTGGAAGAGCCAGGACATTTTTTTAATATAACTCTGACTGTATTCGACTAAAAGAAGAAGGTCATATACACCTAGGCTCTTTTCACAATGGTTTTATGGTGCTTTTTGGTCCTTTTTGGAGACTGACTCACCACCAACCTCACCACTGGAAAACTGCAGTATGGAAAACTTATTTTGTGTTTTACAGAAGAAAGAAAATAATATATGCACATCTTTGAGTGAAAAAATTCTGTCATCATTTACTCACCCTTAAGTTTCTTTCTTCTGTTGAACACAAAAGTATTTCAAAGAAAGTTGGTAAGCAAACAGTTAACGGCAGCCATTGACTCAAAAAAAAAAAAAAAAAAAAAAAACAGTTTTGTTACCAACAAATATCTTTGTTTTTGTTCAACAGTTGAAACAACTTGAGGGTGAGTAAATGATAGAATTTTCATTTTTGGATGAACTGTCCCTTTAAGATTGTACAGCACTCATTCACACCAAAGAGGCTTTTAAGTGGAATATCATGACACAGCACTGTTTCATGATGCGGTTATGGGAGGAAGAGTTAGGACGGTACCGGTCCTGGTCGGCGCTGCGGAAACGAGGGAGGATCATGTGGCGGAAGCTGCTGGTTCGGTCCAGTTTGGGCTGACTCTTGGCCCGCTTAATGGACCCCTTCAGTCTTCTACTGAGGAAACTCTGAGAAAAACAACAGACTCAGAATTAATATGCATGGCCACAGAACACAAACCTAAGGAATGGAGCATTTGAATAGTCAGACACTTGAAAACGTATAATAATGGGCAATATTTGCCCCCATGAAGTAATTTGCAAAGGCATGTTTTTTAATTTAATTTAATTTAATTTAATTTAATTTAATTTAATTTAATTTAATTTAATTTAATTTAATTTAATTTAATTTAATTTCATATTTTATTTTATTTTATTTTATTTTTTACTACAATATGCAGGAAGTTATGTCAAATGCTTTACAGATAAAGTATTTTAACATTAAAAATAAAATAATAAAAAATAATAAAAAAAATAATGCTTCATTTTTATCCAAGGCTTTGTAATAATGACAAAAAATAGACACAAAAATGGAAAACACTTTATAAAATTGCAATTAGTAATTTAATAATTATAATATGTATTATTATATTTAAAAAGAATAAATGGAGTAAAGTGTAAAAACCTTTTTGTTTATATATATATATATAAAACAAAAAGTTAGTATATATATATATATATATACTGTATATAACTGTGTATATATGCACACACAACACAATTTATACATATTTAAATACAGTTATTGTAAATAATAAAATGACTTTTTAAAAATATTGATTATTGATTAATAATGTTATTATTAATAATATAAATTGTTATAACAATAATTAAGCTTTTAAAAAGCAATTCTTTAGTATATTTATTATGCTAAAAGACAAAGGAAAAACATTTTTTATTTATTTATTTTATATATTATATAATATAAAATATTTTAATAACATACAATATATTTTAGATATTTAATTTGTGTGTGTATATGTGAAAAATATATTATAAATATTAAAATTACTTTTCCTAAAAAAAATAATTTTTATTATTAATAATATGCGTAATTATCACATTAATTAGACAGGCAGATGTAAAATTGTGGTGTAACTGAGAGAAATTATTTTCCTTTGCTTTGTATTATAACATTTATTGAGCACATGTAGAATTTAATTAAGCAATTTTTTATTATATTTATTATTATATTAAAAAGACCAAATGGAATAAAGATTAAAAATTGTTTATATATATATATATATATATATATACACATACATATATACACATACATATATATATATATATATATATATATATATATACACATATATATATAGTTTTTAATTAATAATGCACATAATTATCACATTAATTAAATGAGCAGATGTAAAACTGTGGTGCAACTGACTGAAATGATTTTCCTTTGCTGGTGGCAAATCACTCCAGCAATGTTGCACTATCCACACTCAACCAATAGTGGGAAGTGTTGCTTCATAAATATTTCCTAACGCCTACAGTAAGAACAGACTGGCAACAGCAGGCAAGAGGTTCATGCCACGGCAGAGTAAAAAAAAATAAATAAATAAATCAAAAAACGTCAGATCTCACTGTGTTTGTAATGCTTTCATTAGACGTGCAATCTCAGATACAACCTGAAAAAACACAACCCATCAACAGGAGAATGTTTAGACACAGCAGATGAAGCTGAAAATTGCACCACAGCAACCAGTTTCTGCCAAAATGTTATGTTAGTACAGTTATTAGGAGTGTTTGCTGAGGTAAACATCAATATTACTATTGCTCGTAATTGAACAAGCACTTTTTTTATTTAGCATTTGTCCTACATTGTTTGTGCAACAGAAATAAATGATGTCTCAATTCATGGGCCATGTTACAGAAAGCTGTGTTGTTGCCTTTCTAAATAACAGGACGACTTAGTTATATTTTTATTTATTTGTATGATTTTTTTTTTTGTCTAGAAGATGAAAAAACTGGTGAAAAATCTTATGGACTAACAGTGAATAAAGGTCTAGAGTCATAACTTTTTTTATTTATAGATTAGTTTGAATTGATTTGTATGACTTTCATTTGTCACTACAATGGAAGAAAATGGAATATGATTTAATTTGCAACAATTTTACTAGTAAATTTCACAACTAAAAACCAAAAAAAAAAAAAAAAAAAAAAAAAAAAACACAATAAAATAAATAAGAAATGTTTTGGTATAAAGACATCTTTAATAATCTTTAATTTAATATATATATATATATATATATATATATATATATATATATATATATATATATATATATATATATATAATTATTAATATTAAATATTTTTATTAAATTAATATTTATTAACACTATTATTTGTAAACTAATATAAAATAATTATATGTACTATGATATAAAAAAAGACTAAATGGAGAAAATTGTAAAAATCATTTTAGATTTTTGTTTCTTATAGTGTTTTATATAATTTTTTTATTTTTATTTCCTATATATATATATATATAGAGAGAGAGAGAGAGAGAGAGAGAGAGAGAGAGAGAGAGAGAGAGAGAGAGAGAGAGAGACAAAAATGGAATTAAATGGAACTTTATGTTTTATTTAGATTTTAACATTTTTATTTATTAGAACTATTATTTATAAACTATTATAAAATAATTATAATATGTACTACTATATTAAAAATGACTAAATGGAGTAAAGTGTAAACATTTTTTTTTGTTATATAGTGTTTTTGTTTATTTTTATTACCAATAATATGCAGATGAGCAATATATACATACAAGTATATATAGTTGTGTATACACAATTTATGCATATATATTTAAATATCAATCATTAATCAATTATCAATTAAGTAATTTTAATATTTATAATGAATATATTTACTATAATTTTAAAAATACTTTTTAAAATAACTGATTATTACAACCTTAAAAACCAATTCTTTATTTTAATTTTAAAGACAAAATGGAAAAAAGTTTACAAATTAATTTTTATATTTTATGTATTTAGTTTGAATGTGTGTGTGAGAAAGACATCTTGTTTAACATATTTCACTCTTTAAAATTGATACATTTTTATATTATTTCTAATAATATAAAAACAATTTAATATTGAAACATTTTACTTTTTTTAACCACTATTTCTGTAAAATGGGCAGTTATAAAAAAAAAAAAAAAAAAAAAAAAATCACCTCCAAACCTATTACTTTAGAATAATTAATCTGTGGTTGCAATGTTTCTATTTTATTATTTTTAGTTTCAAGTATTTATTTATTTAAATGTTTATATATAAGGTCTATATTATTATTATTTTTATTATTTAATTATAAAATAATTGTATTTTGGCAGAATCTGTAGTTAACACATTTTCATTATTTTCTGCTAAAATGCATTTATTTTGTACACCAGAACACTAAACAAAAGTATTCATGTTCTTTTTATCGCAGAGTAACAATATTGTTTTATTTTTTGGCAGAATCTGTAGCTGCAATTGTATATTTTCATTATTTAAAATTTGAAAGAGACAGTTCACCCAAAAATTCTATCAAATACAATGGAAGTCAATGGCTACCGTCAACTATATGGTTACCAACATTCTTCCAAATATCTTCTTTTGTGTTCAACAGGAAAAAAGAAACTCATACTGATTTGGAACAAGTAAATAATAACAGAATGTTCATTTTTGGGTGAACTATCCCTTTAAGTATTTTCCATGCCGCTCAAATCCCTGAAGACTTGATTACACCAGGATGCTAAAAAGTCTTCACATACATCCTATTATTAAACAGACAAAAAGGTCTCCACTGGTTTATCGCAAAGAAATTGGCCGTTAAATCTGATGAACTGAGACATGGTGACTCAATCATTGGCTAGGAACAGATGAACATGTTTGCTTCCTGCGTGACTAACTGTTTGTCTAACACCTCCGAGCCGCACGCCGGCCGCTCGAACCCACAGCACAAGCCGAGCTCGGCTGTTAGATAACCTACCTCGAGAGAGGGCAGAGCCGCCACACTGGGTCCGGTCCCTGGATTAGAACCCACAACCTTCCACTCACCAGCAGCCCAATGAGAGAGCGGGACAGAGGGAGGGAGAGTCAGAGCGACGCTCGGGGAGAGCGGGAGGGAACGGGGCAGCGGAGGGGTGCTGACTCTCCTTTGGGACTGTGCAGAGGAGAGGCCGGTGGAGGGAGACGGGGAGAGAGAGGGCGACAGGGGCAGAGGGGCGAACGGGAGCGAGAGGCTGAGGGAGGGCGACAGGGATCGGGGACGGATCGGCGGGGTACTCACGGATTGTCGGAAGGGTTGTGGGGGGGCAGTGGGTGGGATCTCCATGCTTGGCTGCTTCCCGGTGGCGATGCTCTTCCGCCGGAGCCGAGCGTGGTCTGAAAGAGGGAGCCAGAGCAAAGTATCACAACCAGCAGCAGATAATGTAAAACAATGACGTTTGCACTGATTTTTGCCCTGATTTGCAGTCTGGATGAGTCTGAGCCAGCCTGCACATTTTAGGCAGACAGAGATTTTTCATAGTGTATGATTGGCACACATCTGATTTATTTTATTTATTTATTTATTTATTTATTTATTTATTTAGCTTCTATGAGTCCATTCAGAATATTAATCATGTTTACATATATATCTAAGCTGATCTGACCGGATTTTAAAAATCATACAGTGTCATGTACTGTATTGTGTATTGTTAACTAATGTTAAAACTAATTAAATGATAATGATATATTTACTGATGAATTTTAAATGCATTTTAGATTACGGAAATAGTCTAAATATAAAAATAGAGAAAATTAAAATGTGCAAATAAAGTACAAATATAATATAAAATAAAATAAAATGACAATTAATCAATTCATTTATGATTAACTTAATTAATTAAAATGAGTAATAAAATAAAATAAAATAAAATAAAAAATAATATAAAATAAAATAAAATGATAAGCAGTTTGGTTCCATTATATTACGCATCTTGAAACAGAATGGGGAAAATGAGAATACACAAAATAAATATCCTCTGAGAAAAATAAAATATATATATAAAAAAACTAACTAAAGCTTAAACATTTTAAAACAGTTTTTGTTCATTGAAAAATAAAATAAAATATTAAAATTCTGGTTGCTATGATGCTATTTATTTAACTATGCTATTTATTCTTCACATTTATTGATTAATTTTAAGTGAACATTAGAAGTTTGCAAATAGTCCAAACAGTGAAAATTAAAATGCACAAATAAAATAAAATAATAAGATAAAATAAAATAAAATAAAATAAAATAAAATAAAATAGATAAGCAGTTTGGTTCCACTATATTAAACATCCTGAAATGGAAATATCCCCTGAGAAACAAAGTAAAATAAAATAAAATAAAATAAAATAAAATAAAATAAAATAAAATAAAATAAAATGATAAGCAGTTTGGTTCCACTATATTATGCATCTTGAAACAGAATAGGGAGAATAAGAATACACAAAATAAATATCCCCTGAGAAATAAAAAAAAATATTTATAAAATAAAATAAAACCTTAAAAAATTTAAATGAGCAATGTTGCCTTGCCTTGCAAAGTTTAAAGTACTAAAATGACTAAAATTAAAATAAAAATAAATTAAGGGTAAACAGAAATATTAAAAATTAATAAAACGACAACAGCACATAACTAGAACTTCACTAAAATTAAAATATAAAAATAAAAGCCTATTCAAAATAATAATAAAAACTATAATATAAATAATACTAAATCTTATGGTACGGTTATTAAAGGAATAAATATCTAAAACAAATAGTATTTTTGACAAACATGTTCAAAAAAACTGTTCATTCCCATGACAAAGACATAAAGTTACTTATTCTAACGATGGCCATCATGTTAACATAACTATCCAAGGACTATTTGCTTTATACTTTCAGATGTGGATTAAATAAATCATGGGTGACAACTATACCTGTTAACCACAACTTGTCAAGTTGTCAAGTTTGAGTGAAAGTTGCTTGAGTTACATTTTATATCTCGGGAATACATATTTTGTCATATGTTTGTGGCATTAAGCCACCAAAACAACAATATGAGCAAAAATCAATGTGGCTTTTCTGTACGTTTTTGTGCCAGCTTGCATTTCACAGAGAGACAGAGTCTGGCTCATCTCGTATATGATGCTGCGAGTGACACTATGGCTCCGTCCCAAAACCAAGTGGACTGCCAATATAGGCAGCTTTCCCAACGCAAAGCCTGTTCCAAAAGGTAAGATACCTTTTTCTGGCTGTTTGTGGTAAGAGCAATCCCATAATGCATTTCAACAACCATCAATCCATCTAAAGCTGTCAATTAAGCAAAAGAAATGTCAGCAACTATAAATATCAATACAAAAATATTATGCAATCCATTTGTTATAACTATTTATATGTGTGCTATATATATATATCTATAGACATGACTACTCATCTGCTGCATTTATTTAATCAAAAATACAACAGCAAAATTTTTTTTAAATAATATTAAAATTTAAAATATCTCTTTCTACTCTACTACATTTTAAAATGTAATTTATTTCTGTGATGCAAAGCTGAATTTTCAGCATCATTACTTCAGTCTTCAGTGTCACATGATCCTTCAGAAATCAATCTAATATGCTAATATACCTTCCCTATTTTTGAAAACATTTGTACTGCTGCACAGAAATCTTAGAAATGGAAAACCTAATATTTTGTAACATTATACATATGTTTACTTTCACTTTTGATCAATTTAATGTGTCCTCACTGAATAAAAGTATTATTTTTTGTGAAGTATTTCAATATTTATGGCCAGTAAATGTTCTCAATTAAACTGCTTATTTAGCAGACGGTGCAAAAAGTTAATTTTGGACCACAGAAATTACACATCCAGTAAAGAAACGTCCAAACAATGAGAAATAAAACAGCCTAACTGCAGGCACAAGAGACAGGCACTTGCAAACAAAGTGCTTATTGACTGGCGTCCTTGAGTGACTACCGGATACAGAAGCGCAGTCATCGGCAGACACGACTATTGCTCAGGAACGTGAAGTCATTAAAATAAGACCAGCAGAAACAAATGAATGGACCGCTTAATGAACGTAGAGGTGCTGGGAGGGGAACAGCCTGAAAGAAGCAGTCCTCCACCATCAAACCATCCGTCTCTCCTGCTCGCTGCTGCGATAACCCTCCCATAAATCTGAGTGTAAATACCCACCGTCTCTCCAGCCAATGCAATCTGTCTCTCTCTCTCAATCTCTGAAGCTCACAGCTCACACACACACACTAACACAACCATACAGTTCTCTCGCCTTGCACCCACGCAACTCTTTTACATAAATCAAACAGTGTATTTATCCATCTCTCTGCCTCTCTCTTTTTTATCAGAGCATTTTCCTTCTCCTCACCTTTCTCACATCCATTCCCAGTGCATTCTCTGCACTTTCAATCGCATCCATTTTTCCATCTCAAATCTCAAAATCTCTCCCCCTGATCTGATGTAACGTTACTCTCTCCTGATGCACAGCCTCTACTGAGCTGGTTTTACAGTTCTTATTATGTAATACGTCAGTTATAGTCAAATATATTTTACATATTGATTCATCTGAGGCCACTGTTCTTGGTCACACTGTCTTTTGACTACGTTTACTGCTTCTGTATTGCTGTATACTGTAAACTAATCATTTTTATGACTTTTGGCTCCACTAACAGGTTTGTGTGTGTGTGCCAATGGGGACAGAAGACCATAAAAATATGCAACAAGCATCGAGTTGTTGCCATGACAAACAGCAAGTTTCTTATTTTCTATTACTCTGACTCAACAATCAGCTACCAGGTTTTCACAACAAAACCTGCCGAATTGCTACTTAAAGGGGTCATCGGATGCCCATTTTCCACAAGTTGATGTGATTCTTTAAGTTCTTAATGAAAAGTCTATAATATACTTTGGTTAAAAATTCTTAATGGTTGTGTAAAACAACACCCTTTTTACCTTGTCAAAATCAGCTCTGCAAAAATCATCTCATTCTGGTCGAGGCTGCTTTAAATGTTAATGAGCTCTGCTCACCCCGCCCCTCTCTTCTCTCTGTGGAGTGACGAGCCTGTTTACTTTAGCCACATTTAGCCGCGTTTAGCCACTAAACTTGCTAACTAGCACTTTATTAGGAAAGGCGATCGCAAAGATTAAAAAAAAATACTTATACTCACTTCTGCTGTAAGTGAAGCTTGATCATGAATGGTTTGTGCAAACATAGACGGATATATGTAGATCGGGAGGCGCATTCTCTTCACAAACAAACGTAATCTACTGCATCTTCAGCGGCTCAGATGTTGGGAGTAAATGACGACCACTATGTTCATTATTACATCCAACAACACAACACTCAATCGCTCAATCGGAGATATTCTTGTCTAACTTACATCCCTGCTCCGGCATCCAAACAAAAGAGGGCGGACTGTTACAGCTGATCTGAGGTAAGATGCTCATGTCAATCAACTATCGTGGGAGCGGCCTCTGCGGGTGTGACACAACAATGACAGGCATCTGAGAATGGCTTGATTTGAAAAAGGGAATATTATTTTTACAGATTTATTAAAAACCACGGCATGGATTTTTATCATTATAGGGTAGATTTGTACATACACTGACAACACACATTAATGTTCAAACAACATGTAAAAGTGAACTTAGTATCGATGACCCCTTTAAAAATAGCCCAATCCTGTTTTGCTGGGAGTCCCCTGATAAAAATCGTGTTCATAAGGGATAAAATATGCGTTTTTGGTGGGATTCCCCTGGTAAAATCGAATTACAGTAGATAAATGTCCTGATATTGGGGTCGCTTAAACTTGCGGACATGAAAAACAACTCGCAGCAAGTGTTAAAGTAGCCCAATTCCTCTGGAAAATCACAAACTTGGCAATATTGCATGTGAGTAACTTGCTGCACCCCAATTTGCATACTATCTGTTTGAAAATTTGAAAATAGAACTAGTATGTCCCAAATCGCAGTATGTTTAAAAAAGTATGCCAAAGATTCTGGATGGTCAACTACTCTAACGGCCAATATTGCCCACAATACATTGCACAGTGGAGGAGGATTTATGACCTATACTGGGATCAGCCACCTGGGGGACATCGAAACGTTTTGGCTTCACTTTTCAAGACTTGTGCAGCACACTTGCTACAAACACGCATAAAAAGTGTTAAAAAACTACAAATATGGTGAATATGCGTGACTGACGGACAGGTACAGGTAACCTGTTGAAAAAATATCTGCGTTATATTTCTTCTGCAGCAACATTATTAACTTTTATAATGATATGTTTAGTCATTAACTTTTAAATGCATCATGCAAACAGATGAGCAAAGTTCTTGACATAAAAGAACTTTGAAGTCTATGAAGTCATTGCCTGATAAGACAGCGAGGCAGCTAGTCAGCTGACTAGACTTTCGGACACAGTCATAGTTTTGTATTATATTCTACCTCACAGACATAGATTATACTCTCTTTTGAGAGTATCAGAGATATAGCAAAGTTAGTACATTTATACATTTACTTTCTGAACACAAATCAGAAAAAGTTATATACAGTTCTTAAAAGAAATAACACAATGCAAAAAACAAAAAACAAAAACAAACAAACAAAAAAATCATATTATTAGCAATGTTGAAATCAGTTGTGCTGCCAAATTTTTTTTGGGGAAACCAACTTTTTGAATATTTGATTAACTGAAACTTTAAAGAAGAAGTTTTATTTGAAATAGATTTTTTTTTTAACATTATAAATGTCTTTACTGCCAGTTTTGATCAATTTAATGTCCTTCCTGAATAATAATAATAAAAAAAATCTCTTACTTAACTCTTAGAAGTACACTAATACTAAAACCCACAAAATGACATTATTAATGGAGTCTTTAATGAATTACACCCACATTGTATGAAAGAGGCTTTTTGATGAATTTAATAAAGATTGGTCATTTTCGGATGAAATGATCCGTGTGTTAAAAAGATGTGTTGCCATGACGACTGCGAGACTTTGAAGAATTGTATAACTTTGTTCTGATTTGTTATGATTGCACTGTTGAATTCAAAATGAATGCAATATTGTTTTTTAAACACTGTCCATTCTTTCCTCCTCAAAATTACTACAATATAATAAGACAAAACAATCATAGATCCAAAAAATATTTAAGTGCAATCATGTTGTGAAACAGAATCAATATATTTCCTATCATTTTCATCCCTACACTTAAACACAGTGATGTATTGGCAGATTTATAACTAGGAATACCAGTTCTGGATGTCAGCACAACATTCGTTTAGGTTTTTTTTTCTTCTGCTGTAACCAAACAGTTGACAGTAGCCACTGACTTCCTAAGTAGTCAGTATTTTTTCCATACTGTGGAAGTCAATGGCTACCGTCAACTGTTTGGTTACCAACATTTTTCAAAATATCTTCTTTTGTGTTCAACAGAAGAAAGAAATTCAAACAGGTTTGGAACAAGTAAATAATGACATTTTATTTCATTTTCTATTTTTAGCTTAGTAAAAAATGTTTTTATTGAAAACGTACATAGATAATCTTAATTAAAGGGGTGCTATTATGCTTTTTCACTCTTTGAATTTTAGTCAGTGTGTGGTGTGTATCTTTGGGCATAAAAAAGATCTACAAAGTTACAAATTTCAAAGTCCACTCCAAAAAGAGATATTTCGTTTTTAAAAAAAATCCCTTTTCAAGAACTACAACGAACATCTCCTTTGGACTACAACGTTTGTTTTCTGCATGCAATGATGTTACAACGCGGCCTAATAGAATATCATTAAAATAAATCCCGCCCACAGAAATTCGAATTGTTGGAGGGAGGGTAGGGACGAGGTGGGGGATTAGCCTAACTTTAGCGATGCAGTGTGGAGAACCACTTCAATGAGCCGCAGCGCGGTGGATATAAACACAAGCACTGACTAGATTGGCCGCTTCAGAGCAGTAACGCGCCACAGATGTTTGCACTACAGGGGGTCAAAACACATGCCGAAACCACGATCTACTCTGGTTGCCACGTTGGAGCCATAATGTGCCGCAGACGTGTGCAGTGTGTGGTAAGAGATTTATTCATCATACAGTGTAGATAGCTTCACCTATAACGAATGTGTTTTTTAAAATGCATAAACTTGCACTAGAATAGGCTATAGGCTAATCAGTGATGATGTTCTTTGATAATGTTAAACTGCTTTTAGTCTTATGCTGGAGCTGGTTTCGGGCAATAAAACTAAGTATGTAAATAATTAAATAAATTAGCATGATATCACAGGCTGACAATAGGACCCAACACTACTGTAGTGTATTATTTGCTCACCCTCCATGCATTCTAGGTGTATATGACTTCCTTCTTTCAGACGAATGCAATCAGAGTTATATTAAACTTTATCCTGGTTTACACTCCCAAGCTGTAGAATGGCATAGACGGGTGTTTCTCCTCATCAGTCCAAAACAAGTCCAATAATATGCATCCATCCATAATAAAAAGTGCCTCACACAGCTCCGGGAGGTTAATAAAGGCCCCCTGGAGCGAATCGATGCGTTTTTGTAAGAAAAATATCCATATTTAAAACGTAAGAATAACTTTAATCTAACTTGTGCTAACAGTTGTACACAGAACTTGCTTCTTTGACAATGGGCGTGGCAGTACTGAAACACCTATCTAAGCTGTTGGCCAATCGCAACGTACTGGGATAGCTAACCAATCACAACACATTTTGTTTTTCGGAAGGCAGGCCTTCATTAAACCCGGAACTAATCGATCCATATGTGCCAGGCTGGGAGAAATGTACTGTAAATAATGTAAATTGTGTTAAAAATAATGCGTTTTTCGAATGACCAAACATGAGAGCATGTTCTAGTACACCCCCAAAACATAATCAAGACTTTGTAAAAGAGCATAATAGGACCCCTTTAAAAATAATATTTTTATATTTAGCAACTAAACTGAACATTATACTAAAAATACAAAATGTTTGTGTGTGTTTACTTTGCTATACTGTAACAAATTAATATAGTCATTCATTATCATATTACAATATGTTACCACATAGTACTTTTCTACAACAATGCAGTACTTTGACTCTGTGCAATAAGTCAGAGCAAGACAGTTTTAACAAATGATTCAGCAAATACATTTACTTAATTGCAAATCAATCTCTAGTTTCCAATGTGAATTGTCAAATGGTACGGAAATAAACTATAATTCACTTTAATGTGTCTGGGACGGAGAGAGCATTTAAAACACGAATTAACGCTCACCCTTACAAACGCCCTTCAAGAACGGCAGGACTTAATGGACTGAACCTGATCGCAGGCCAGAGGTCACTATTCCTTTTAATTACGCCCAACTGAAAGCCAAAGTAAAACGGGCTTGATACGTCCATTTATTTCAATTTCTCCCTCTGTCCTTTTTGATCCAAATCCAGGCTCTTTATTTGGTTGCCATGGCAACATTTTCTAGTACCTTACATTTGACTAACATGATGAAACGCTGAAGTGATGGAACACAGACTCACACGCATGTGAACACGCGTGTCATAAAACGGTCGGACGGACGGCCGAAGTTGCATTTCGATGGAGTTCAAATGAGCATAGTCTGTTATCAAACACAGTGATTGCTAAAATAAGACCGTGTTCTGCATCTCCAGGATGAGAGGACGTATTTTCTATCACACAATGATGGACTTTAATATTCCTCCCAACATAGGTGTGTACAAGTGCGTGCATGTGTGGGTGAGAGTGTGTGTGTGTGTGCACTTTTTATTCTCAATGTAAATCTGATGTCAAGCTGAAAGCCAGAGCTGAAGTGTGTGGGTGGAAACAGCTTCAAGCTTCAGTCCCTTTGAGAGAGACAGAACGGAAGAGAGAGAGAGACAGCGAGAGGAGGGGGAGCAAACATGATAAAAAGTGAAACTAATGAAAAAAATAATAATAATAACTGCTCAGCTTCTGATTGATATGCGTGGGGTTGGTGGCGGATCGATTTTTTACACCTAAATTGGATTTGTAA
Organism: Labeo rohita; assembly: GCF_022985175.1. Lineage (NCBI taxonomy): Eukaryota > Metazoa > Chordata > Actinopteri > Cypriniformes > Cyprinidae > Labeo > Labeo rohita. The sequence goes on from NC_066884.1 coordinate 6,009,713, forward strand.
TGGTGCACGGGCCTCGAACAAACAAAGAAATGAAAACAGTTTTATTCGAAATGAAGCCTTATTGAGTATTATTCTTAAAGATGTCATTTTTCAGATGTTAATGTACTTTTTTTTCTTCTCAGCTCAATATGCAAAGACTACCAGTAATGCGACACCACCTGTGCTGAACAGAAGTAGTTTAGTATCATTTAGGTATTGATATTAAACATTAAAATGTAGTACTTTTGCCAATATGCCAATAGTAAAAAAAATTTTATTTTGTAAAGATCTCTTCTCCAAGCCTGCATTTATTTGATCCAAAGTACAGCAAAAGTGTAAAATTCTGAAATATTTTTATTATTTTAAATAGCTGGTTTTTATTTGAATGTATTTTAAAAATGTTATTTAATTCTGTGATTTCAAAGCTGATTTTTTAGTATCATTACTCCAGTCACATGATCCTTCAGAAATCATTCTACTGCTGTTCAAAAAACATTCATTATTATTATTATTATTATGTTAAAAACAGCTGAGTAGAATTTTTTCAGGTTTCTTTGATGAATAGAAAGAAACTTTATCTGAAATAGAAATCTTTGTGACATAAATGTGTTTATTATCACTTTTGATAAATTTGAAGCATCCATGCAAAATAAAAGTATTAATTTCTATAATTTCTTTCCCAAAAAATAAATAAAAATACTTACTCCAAGCTTTTGAATGGTATAGTGTATAATGCTACAAAAGCTTTCTATTTCAGATAAGTGCTGATCTTTGGATCTATTCATCAAAGAAATCTGAAAAAATGTACTCAACTGTTATTGATAATAATAATAATAAAAAATGTTTCTTGAACAGCAAATCAGCATATTAGAATGATTTCTGAAGCATCATGTGACACTGAAGACTGGAGTAATGATGCTGAGAATGTAGCTTTGATCACAGGAATAAATTACATTTTAAAATATATTCAAATACAAAGCAGTTATTTTAAATAGTAAAATATGTCACTGCTTTTGCTGTATTTTGGATCAAATAAATGCAGGTTTGGTGAGCAGAAGAGGCTTTAAAAATGAAAAACCTTTGACTATTGTCGGTTAAAAAAAAATAATATTTCAATAAAAGCTTACATTACTAACATTAATAAATATATACAATTTTATATACAGCAGCCAAATAAAGTTGTAGTTTTTGTTTTACTCCAGGTTAAATTAAATTAAAATAGGAAACCTTTCTTTGGCAACTGGCTGAATTAAAATAAGTTTGAGTTCTTGTATAATTAACAAAAATGATTTTAATGCTTTATTAGTTAAAAATAATCATCCTGGTGGCTACTTTTGAATGTCTGTTGATAGTTATGGTATATTTACAGTATCTACCAGCAGGGAATCCAGTCTGATACAGTAACACTGGCTCGACCAATTATGTAAGTTTGGAGGCGGGGCTATCATTTTGTTTGACAAATGGGGGTATTTGGGAAACCTGTTTGACAATCATTATCTGTCCAGTTAATTTGGGGTCTCTAGTGGCACAAAAAATAAGATTTCTAAGAACATCTTTTAGTCTTTTTAAATCTTTTGAAGTTCTTTTGAAGAAAAAAAAAAGTGATGCCTGTAAATCCTGGAGACAAATTGCCAAAGGACTTCTGTGCATTTCTTCCTTCTATTGTCATTTTCAAGGATTTTTCTCCTGCAGCAGTGGGTGTTTTTTATAGCTACCTAACAGTCTTTTCAGAAAAGCATCACGAAACAACCTTTCAAACAGTTCCATGGACTTGAAACACATTTTGCAGACTAAAATATGGTAGATATGCACAAATCAAATGACTAAAGATCTATACAGCACTGCCAAAAATATTTTTTTGTATATTTCAGAAGCACAAAAAGCCTATGAGATCATTCATTTGATATAGGCTACCTGTTCATTTTAAATGTATTTTTTAGTGCTGTTCAAACGATCAATCACATCCAAAATAAAAGTTTTTGTGTACATAATATATGCGTGTGTACTGTGTATATTTATGATATATATATAAATATAAATAAATATATGTTTATATTCATATTTAATTTATACATAAATATATTTAATATAAAAACATAACATATTTTCTTAAATATATACATGTATGTGTGTCTGTTTATATATATGTAATAAATATACACAATACACACATATACATATATTATGTGAACAAAAACTTATTTTGGAAGCGATTAATCATTTGACAGCACTAAAATATATACATGTAAATACATGCAAATATTTTCAAAATATATATTGTATGTGTGTGTCGTTATATATACACATAATAAATATACACAGTACACACACATATATTATATAAACAAAAACTTTTATTTTGGATGCGATTAATCACGATTAATCGTTTGACAGGACTAAAATATATACATGCAAATATTTTCAAAATATATACTGTATGTGTGTGTCTTTATATATACATAAGAAATATACACAGTACACACACATATACTATATAAACAAAAACTTTTATTTTGGATGTGATTAATCGCGATTAATCATTTCAACAGCACTTTTTTTTTTCTAAATTCATCTTAGCCAGCTTTTAAAAGCACTTGTCATGGGAAACACGTTTAAATTCACTCAAAAGACCAAATAAATAATGCAACCCTGTATTTTCCCAGTTACAAAATCAAATAACCAACTGTAATGTGCAGGTTATTCCTACCTACAGCAGAATGCAACTGTAAGGGGCGGCACAGTCCCTTATTCCTCCTTAATTATTCCCGTCCAGTTTCCAGAAGTAATCTCAGGCCACCAAGAAAGACAAATTGTCCAAACTGTCCATCTCTGATCATAATCCAGTCTTGATTTTTTAAGTCACTTGCTTCTGTTTAACTTGTGAATGATTTATTTCCCTTCGCAGGTCAAGAGTTCCTTTAAAGGTCAACAGAACGATGAATGCCCACAACATGTTTGGTTATAATCATGTGTCTATATGCACTCTGCTCTCAAATATCTCAAAAAGTTTATTCTTGCTTAACCCCATATGAATTAATGTACAACTCTGCAACATTTGGACCTAGCATGCCATAATTCTAAACTTTAAATATAAATCCTAACTACAAAAAGGCATTTATGCATTAACTCTGGTTATTGCAATTAAATATAGGCTATATATTAGAGTACTTTGCTTAGTTGAATACATATATTTCACCGATACTATATTTAAGACTTCTACTTGGATATCTAAACGTATTTTACCTACAAGAACAGTAAGAATTGTTAAAAATGAATATTTACAATCAAGAATTTTCACACTATACTTAAAAAAAGGATATCTCCCGAGTGTTTAACTGTTAGAATTGTTGCGTCTCATTTCTCCACCTCCTCTCAGTCACTCTCTCCAGCCCTGACAGCGGCTGTTCCTCAGCAGAGCGCCAGATGGAGAGCACCGGGTCCCGGCGACGCTCGCCGGCGCCTTTACGCACGACCCCGAACCGACGAGCCGCTTCCCTTCTGCCTTTACTGCGGTTACCAACACCAGATCTGTGGTGAAACTCTCTCATGTTTTACTTTAGCTATTTTATGGCGTTGCAATCGAGCTACCAATGTTTAAAACGCTCTGCCAGAGAACTTTTCGGAGCATGCGCGCATGACTAAGGCATTTATTCTAAGCTTACACTTCCATAGATTGGCATCTGATGCAAACTTGCATGTATGTGTGTGTGTGTGTGTGTGTGTGTATGTGTGAGCCAGACTTCTCCGCAGCTCCGTGCCAGTGACACTGACGCGTAAATCCTCCGAGCGCACGGAGTTCAAACGTTCATTCTTGCACAAAACCGCCGCGTTTAGCGACGCATCAAAGCTCCGATTCAATTCCGAAATGGAAATCCTTCGCACACGGAAAAGCTGGAAGTCCTTCTTGCTGTATTCCGGTTTGCTCGTTTCCAGTCATGCACGCAGGAATACCAGCAGCGAGGCGATGCATCCTTCCCTGCAATTGTCCTTTTCTTTACTGCGCTCTCACTCACTCGAGGAGACGAGCGGAGAGGAGAAGCGGGGCTGAGCTGGACAGGGGGTTGGGGGGAGAGATGGGATTTGATGGAGAGAACTTCATGTAAAAGCCTGGGGCAAACTCTCTCTCTCTTTCTCTCTGTCTTTTTCACTCTCTCTCGCACACGCACATAGCTTTGGTGTGTGTGTGTGTGTGTGTGTGGATGTGACGCTCGCAGGCAGCCGGTGAGTGGAGAGGCTTCTGTAGAGGCAGGTTATGTGGGAGGAATGTGTGTAATTACACAACTACACAAACTGAAGACAAATGACAATGTAGATTAAACACTGAGAGTGCGCGTACAGTACAGAGAGACGCTGCGAGCTGCGTGTTAGCTTTCGCTGCTATCTTTGCTTTTAATTCTGTTGTGTAACTACTAGCAAAGATTGTACATTCGATTTGG